>NC_048305.1:29265344-29495554 GCF_013100865.1 Trachemys scripta elegans | reverse complement strand
CAGCCGTGTTAGTCTGTATCCGCAAAAAGAAGAACAGGAGTACTTGTGGCACCTTAGAGACTAACAAATTTATTAGAGCATAAGCTTTCGTGGACTACAGCCCCATATGCATCCGAAGAAGTGGGCTGTAGTCCACGAAAGCTTATGCTCTAATAAATTTGTTAGTCTCTAAGGTGCCACAAGTACTCCTGTTCTTCTTTTTAATTAAATTTGTGACTGAATGCCTTGGGGGAGAATTTAATCTCTCTCCTTGGGGGAGAATTGTATGCTCTGTTTTATGTACATTCTACCATATATTTCATGTTACAGCAATCTTGAATGATGACCCAGCACATGTTGTTCTTTTTAAGAACACTTTCACTGCAGATTTGACAAAATGCAAAGAAGGTACCAATGTGAGATTTCTCAAGATAGCTCTCGACGCAAGGTTTAAGAATCTGAAGTGTCTTCCAAAATCTGAGAGGGACGAGGTGTGGAGCATGCTTTGAGAAATCTTAAAAGAGCATCACTCCGATGTGGAAACTACAGAACCTGAACCATCAAAAAGGAAAATCAACTTTCTGCTGGTGGCGTTTGACTCAGATAATGAAAATGAACAGGCGTCGGTCCGCACTGCTTTGGATTGTTATCGAGCAGAACCTGTCATCAGCATGGATGCATGTCCTGTGGAATTAGGGTGACCAGATGTCCCGATTTTATGAGGACAGTCCCGATTTTTGGATCTTTTTCTTATATAGGCTCCTATTACCCCCCACTCCCTGTCCCGATTTTTCACACTTGCTATTTGGTCTTCCTATGTGGAATGGTGGTTGAAGCATGAAGGAACATGTGAATCTTTAGCGCATCTGGCACGTAAATATCTTGTGACACTGGCTACAACAGTGCTGAGAACACCAGTTCTCACTTTCAGGTGACATTGTAAATAAGAAGTGTGCAGCATTATCTCCTGCAAATGTAAACAAACGTATTTGTCTGAGTGACTGACTGAACAAGAAGTAGGACTGAGTGGATTTGCAGGCATTAAAATTTTACACTGTTTTATTTTTAATGCAGTTTTTTTGAACATAATTCTACATTTGTAAGTTCAACTTTCATGATAAACAGATTTCACTACAGTACTTGTATTAGGTGAATTGAAAAATACTATTTCTTTTGTGGTTTTCAATGCAAATACTTGTCATAAAAAATAAATATAAAGTGACCATTGTATACTTTGTATTCTGTGTTGTAATTGAAATCAATATATTTGAAAATACAGAAAACATCCAAAATATTTCAATAAATGGCATTCTATTATTGTTTATCAATGCGATTCACTGCAATTAAATTTTTTAATCATGTGATGAATCATGATTAATTTTTTTTAATACTTGACAGCAACAAGTAGGTCCAGACTTCTATAGCTACAAATTTTTAGGCAACGTAGTTCCAGTAGTGTAGTGAAGAGAAACTTTTATGCACTTTCGATTGATCTGCCTACTAGATTTTATGTATACCTATTATATCATGACATCCACAACAAAAATAATAAATTTTCTTGGCTTTTTTTGTCTTGGTAACGTCCACATATTCTGTACATGACATGGCCACAATATACTAATGTATATAATCTGTACACATTGTGTAGTATGTGTATTATGTAGTCCAAAATAGATAATGTTCCCCTGAATGACGGTCTTAATTATAAGTTCTGCTCTTATATATGGTTACTCTGTTCTGGCTCCCAGTCACTAACAGGTGCAATATAAATTACTATTACTTACTGGCCTATATATCACTTACCTTGGTACTGCATATGGAAAAGTCTTTGCTATTAAAAACAGGATAGGGAATGATCACTAGCTACTGAGTACCCACTAATTTTAAGATGGATTCTTTAGTTGGACTAAATTTTAAACCAACTTGAAAAGGCTGAAGTAAGTTAAACAAGGCCTCATTTCTCTTAAAATTAGGTTTCAGCTGAAATCTCAGTGGCTCAGAATCCTAGGAGCTTAATCCTGAGTTGGAAGACTAAATGCTTTTTTTCCTTTGGGTGTAGAAGTCAGTTCCTGAATGTCCACACCCTATCACGTAGAAACTCTCAATTTCCCTCAGGAAACATTGGCCAATGGGAGGTGAGGATGTGAGATGTCATGTAGTTTGTTAAGCATACAAGCACTGTCCGTGGTTAATTGGATGTCTTTAAGGGTAGAACATCTCCCTTTGAATAACTTCTATTCTATTCTTCAACTTCCAGATTG
Organism: Trachemys scripta elegans; assembly: GCF_013100865.1. Lineage (NCBI taxonomy): Eukaryota > Metazoa > Chordata > Testudines > Emydidae > Trachemys > Trachemys scripta. The sequence continues at coordinate 29,493,314 of NC_048305.1, read as the reverse complement.
TGCCTTGGTACATGAGCAAGTGTGATGGCATATGCTAGATTAGCTGCAATAGCTTTATCGTGGCAGCATGTTCCAGAGAGGAAGCAAATTAATGAGGGGAGTTTTAGCCTTTAATTTTCCCTTTCCTTGTTGTGTTTGGAGCCTGCCCACTGCCCTCCCTGCTGGTAAATTGTGATAGCAAGCATTAAATTAAAGACAGCTTCTCTGGAAACTAGAAGCATTCTGCCCTCGCTGTTGTAAAATAAGTCGCAGTTACATCTTGAAGAAAGGGATTGAGAACTGTGGCAGGGTGTGATCTGCTTAGTACTCCCTTATCTTAGCAAGAAAAAAGAGATTCTTTACAAATAACTAATATTTACTCATTCACTCTTCCAACTAAAAGTCTCTATGTCCCCAGACAAGGGGCTGAGGATTCTACAGTAACACTATTAAAGATCTTCTGTAAAATCTTTACAATGACTTACATTATACTTCACTTATAGAAGAGGCTGTGGTAACTACAGTGAAATTCAGTTCACCGAGTAAATAGCATTTTGCACAAATCTCCAAACTAGCCCATCTGCTCTTACTAAAGCAAAGCTGACATTTTGAGCACATTTTCCACTTTATTGTTAAAGATGGTTTTATGCTTTGTCACCACATTATATGGAGTTGGAAACTTTGATCTTATACTTATGGTCACAGCTGAAATGACGCAAGCAGCAAGCGTTGTCATTGCGAACACCTGCCACATTTACTTAGGAAGACTAGTCTCTTCCAAGTGCAATGGGGAAGGCATGATTTAGTCCCATTGCTGGTAATTTGTGTCTCCTTTAAACTTGCTCTTGGCTTATTATAACCATATTGGAACAGTGGATGATGGGGGTTCGACCTATATGCTACAAGTATTCTGATTTTAGCTATATTCTTGGGGTATCATTCTATGAAAAAGGGAAGGTGCTGGCAATAGGGATGAACTGCCAACTTCTTAGGATGAATGCATTCGGCATTCATTGGCACTTCCAGACTCCCATCACAATTGGAAGTGAAATTGGTGAACTATAAAGGATGGGACTATTCTTGTGATATTTATGCAGGCATCAGAAATCTCAATACAGAGTATGCTCAAGTAACGTAATTGAAGGTGTGAAGAGTATACTACACAGCAGACATAGAGGACTAAACATATTAACTGGAGGTATATATGAAAGATGAGAGGGGACCTCCTCAGAGAGGTTTGGAAAAAGTATTTTCTGGTAACTCCATAGGATTTAGAAAGAGATACGGTGCTGGGATTTCTATTAGGATGGAGGTCTTAGATCATCCATGGGGCCAATCTTTCAAATAAACCTCTAATAGGTTTCATAAACATGAAGGTTCCCTTGACTGCTCATCATGATTTCTTCTGGCTCCACGGTGTTCATTGTGACAATGAAGAGACAAGACTTGGGTGTAGTAAATAAACAAGGGTTTCTTCATTTGGAAAACTGGACACACCCAAACTCTATAGACCTCTGTTTGAGGTGCAGTGATGCCACATGTGACCTGCCTAACTCCTGGCCTGGATTCAGCCATCAAGGAATTATTTGCCAATTACAGGAAATTTGTTAGAGCTGTTGAACAATGTTGAGCTTGAGACACATGGATTGTGGATTAGAGGAGGATGTGGCTCTACTACTTTGTTGCCCTCCTATCTTTTTTGGAGGGTGGGGATGGGGGGAAAGATGTTTCCTTTCATATGAAGAACTTGAGTTCTTGCGAAGGAACCACCTACCCCTCTCAAGAAGCAGCAGCAGGGTATAAATCCATGCATTAAGTTTTTGCTAGTGCCCACAGCCTACTGAATATCAGCAGCAAAATGAATGATCATTTTTTTATTTCATTTTGGTCCCCTGGGAAAGGCACAAACCACTGTGCCACTGGAGTTGTCTGGGGACTCAGGAAGTCAGCATTGCATTGGCTTGTATTCAGTTAATGTTTTGAATGTTAATTTCACAACCAAAAAGCTAGCTACATACAACTGTTTATTTTAAAATGAGAGCGTAATTCCTACAGAAATGACACCTTGCCTTTTCTCCCTGCCATCTCACCATGAAGAGTTTTCTGCTTACCACTGGTGAGTGAGTTTTTTCAAGGCTTGATCCATTCTCATAGGGGACAATGACTGGTCTTAGATGTTGTGATGCAAGAACAGCAGTCCTAAGTTCTGGTGAGCACAGGAATTTAGATATTGAAAACAAATTAAAAGTTTGTATGAGTAAGGTACAGTACATATGTTTCAGTCTCCAGCAAAGGTAATATTTTCATATTTCCCGATCAGCTTTGCAGACTCAGGAAATTGTATAGTTCGGAATCATCACTGATAGTCCACCTAAACTTGTGTAGGAAGGACACTGGACTCAAGCCCCCAAAAATAAAAAAATGAACTGTTTTGTAATGGAACCAGTTTTAGCAGAAACTGTTCAGGGTAGCTATACTGAAAGGGTTTAAGAACCAATGGTTTGCCCTGGATTCAAACGATCACTGTTTTAAGCAATATCTCTTGGAATGACCTCTGAGTGCCAATCTTGCAGTTCCTGAAACAGTCCTCTATCCAATGGGTTCTGAGAGATTTCACAAGGCCACTGGCAGACTAGGAGATACAAAGGCCTGATCTACATTGCGGGGGGATTGATCTAAGTTACGCAACTTCAGCTACGTGACTAATGTAGCTGAAGTCGACCTACTTAGATCTACTCACCGTGGTGTCATCAATGCGGTGAGTCAACTGCTGCCACTCCCCCGTCGACTCCGCCTGCACCTCTCGCGCTGGTGGAGTACAGCAGTTGACAGGAGAGCGCTTGGGGGTCGATTTATTGCGTCAATCACATCTAGACTAGACGCGATAAATCGACCCCCGCTGGATTGATCGCTGCCCACTGATCCGGCGGGTAGTATAGACATACCCAAAGTGAGGGCACAAGTTATGCTGTTTCTGTTTGTCCATGTGCACACAGGCAATCACCCGCTATAGACTGAACTGACTTGTATTCCAGTGTGTTCTTGGAATGCTTGCATACCAGTTAAAGTGCTTTTGGATCCAAGAAGGTTTTATAAGTCATTTTAACGGTCTTAATCATATCTTAAAATGCTAACATTCACTATTGTAAACAAGTTGTAAGTGCTTTTGCAAAGGGGAGACTTTACGTTGCAATTCCAGCTTTCAAAACAGTTTCACTTGTGAACTCTTTTCTTAGCAGCTGAATATGGGCAGTGAAAGTTATGCTTTTTATTCTTTTGTCATCTGTGCTCTTAAGCAAAGGCTTGTAAAGCAGGCTTACTTTCTTGCATGCCAAAGGTCCACAAAAAATATGTAATATACAGCTAGCCATTCATTATATGAAGATTCAGAAAGAACTACCTCATAGTTTATAGAACACATTTAATTCATATTGGTCTTAAATAGTTATTCAAGATCTGCTTTAAGAATTCAGTAATGTTTTGGTGCAATTCTGTGAAGCAAAAGATCAAATATTCTTTTTACTTGTAGTATCTAAGGCTTTTATTTTATGCTGACTTTATTGGCTGAAGTGGAGTCACATAATAATGTTTCTCAGAATACTTGAAGAGATTTAATAGTAGATATGTTGAATAATGGAAGAGCATTTTCCATCAGCTTGATGTGCTACACTAATAAGTATATGTAGATAGATAAAAGATTTCAGTGCTGCTAAGCAAGATCTGTATCTTAACAATTTAAATTGAGTTCCATAGCAGTAGTTCTCATTTTAGTTTTCTCTCCAAAGGTATTTATTGCACCCCTGGTGTAAACATTGTTGCTTTCATGGATCTTTAACGGGTGTGCTATTCACTATTCTGAGTTACTGTTCATTTTTAATAAGATTTTTTTTTTCAAGGAAAGTTTAGCTTATCCTGGCTAGTAGGTTTATGGCCAGATATAGCTACCATTAGTCAAGCTTACTTCAACGGTACCACCTGTGAAAATAAAACTCTACTTAACATGAAGATGGCAGATCAGAGCTAACAGCATGCTTCTTAGTAGAATCTCCTTGACTAGTTAGATGAAGAAAAATGAGATCTACTAAATATTAGATTCTTAAGTCTCACTTGAGAAGGAACTCAATATCACATTCTGACATTACAATTTGAGAATCTATATCACAAAGTGTGCAGCTAGGGTGACCAGACAGCAAATGTGAAAAATCGGGACAGGGGGTGGGGAGTAATAGGGCCTATATAAGAAAAAGACCCAAAAATCGGGACTGTCCCTATCAAATCGGGACATCTGGTCACCCTAAATGAGCTGTTGCTTGGAAGGACACTGGATAGGCTTGGTTTAAAAAAGGAAACAGTGGGAGTTTCCCCTCTCCCCCAGGCAGTGCTGAAATTCTTGTGCCAAGTGGAAGACTGTCTGTTACATGGGTTACTAAGTTGTGTTAAGAGACCAGGTGGATGACTAATCTTTAATTAATTTAGTTTATTAGCAAGGTCTGATAAGAGCTTTCTTGTAACAAGCAGGCAATACAAAATACCCGATAATTAAATTCAGTACAAAGATTTTACCAGTAGGAGTTTGGGTTGGGTGCAATAGTCATGAGTAAGTTTTATTCTGTGTATCCCAAACAAAGTCCAATATTTCTGGCCCTCATGGGAATGGAAGTGAGTGCTAAGAATTCCTCCTTTACCTCCAATATCAAAACAAAAAGTAATCAAGCCACTTTGTTTACCAATAGAAGGCTGAATCTCGCCTCATGAAGTATTGTCATGGTAGAAGGCTGCATCTCTCCTCATGAAGTATTGCCATAATTAAGATTAGCAGAGGCACTCAAGTTGACACTCCTTTCATATGAATGAGAGAAAGTTGCTGGCAGGGCATACTCTGATCTTCAAAATCATTACCTCAAGTCAGTCCTCCAGAGCCCACGTTATACTTTGCAAGCATATGTACGTACTTGGGACACCTAACCTCTCCTGACACTTATGTTGCTGTGGCTACCTTCTATTTTTAGCATGCTAGCTTGGTTAGAGCTAGCACCAGTATGTCTCCCCAAACTGGGAGTCACACCTCCAGCTCTAAGTTCCCCTTACTGAAGGCTGTCAAGGAAGCTATGGACTGAGATGAATATATTTATGTGCAGTTTTACATCTGTTCATGTTGTAAGCCTTAATTTGTGGGTTAGGCTCCCAGAAGACTGGGTAGACACCTCTATATTTAACATTTGAAGAACCAAGGAACCTTGGAAAAGGTGAGTTATAAATAAAGTGAAGACATGCAGCAGGTATCACCCTCACTGCCATTTTCCACTCACCATCAGGGTTTTTAGGGAATGTTACATAAACGTTTAAATTCAAAGGAACACACAGGTTCTTAAACTGATGATAAACATTGCAATTAGAACACAGATAGAGCAGATGGGCTCCATGCTTGATAGAAAGGATCCTTTTAGTAAATCTGTCTTTGATCATTTCTAATGCAGGAAGTCAAGCCCTTTGAGATTAATTGATTTCTCAAAAGCAGTGTTTTTAATAATGCAACTGAACACTTTTTTGTTATGGAGAGCGGCTCTTATTGGTCCTGTTTTTGACGATTAAATTAATTTTTCATGAGTTTACAATGCTTTAGGCTACTGTGAAGCCTCTTCTAGCTTCTTGGGATTTTTTAAGTGTATGGGGTGAATTGGGTTAAGCACTTCCATAATCAGAAAGATCATTTAAGTGTTCTTCTCCCTCCCCCCTTCTCTCTTTCCCCATTTTATGCAGTGTTTTTCTCTTGAAGATGCCGTTTTAATACAGCTGGGAATAGTCCAAAGATTCTTATAAAAATGGCACGTTCCACTTTTATGTAATGCAATCATTCCACACTTTTCCTTTTTTATTCATTGATTTGGATGAAAAAACAGGAATGCTTAAATTACATCCTACAAAGAGATTTTTATGCAACAACACAAGACAAATGGAAATACTAGAGTAGGAAAAGAATGTGGCAAACAGAGCAAACGTTGTAGGTAATGGTTCTATAAAACAACTGCACTCTGTTCTACCACAGTGGTTACCAGCCACTGATGTGTTCCCCTGCTCATGTTGGAGGCTTATGTGATTGGTGTGTTAAGCTGCAGCTCCCTTATTAATGAGAATCTATGTGGGGACCCAGTATACCACTCCTGGCCTTATTCAGAAGTGCTGCAATGGAGTGTGGGCTGCTCCAAACCCCAGTCTTGAAGTTAGACTGGATTGCACCACAGCTTCACTGCAAATTTTGACACAACTATCTGAATGGGATTGGCCATGCTTTGGCTTGTATGTGGGCAGTCTGTCTCTGGCACACTGTTACTGTGGTCTGAAAAGGCTAGAAGTTTCTGTCGTATGTCCATAAAGCAATGAATTGCTTTAAGAGAAAAGTGCAGATATATAGAGATATATTGCTGCAAATGTAAGGAAAATAACTGGAGACTGCAGAAATCAGGGCTTGTGAAGGGAAAAAGTGTCAGGGGAGGAAATGCTTGACAGCTTTAACAGATACTGGGGTTAGAGACAGACAGTGAGGAGGAGGGAAAATGAAGACAGGATGGATGAAGCTCTTAAGTCCCATGATTAATTTTTCGGAGTGGGAAGTTCATAGAGAACAAGTGGGGAATGGGGAAAAGTGTCTAGCCGGCTTTATGTTCTGCACAGGATTTTTGTGACTGCAGGCCAATCATAAAATAAATTGACTGACTAAATTATAGCCAGCCTCTTCCCCCCCAAACTCGAAGAAACCTTTTAATGGAATAACTGTGTTGCTAAACTTCATTCTTCTGTGACCATAACAGGTATTCCTTATGGAGGATTCTGCAAGGTACTGGAAAATGTAGTAGTCATAAAAATCCCAGATGGAATCCAAGCCTCAAGGGAGATTTCTGACCTTTCTCTAATGATCAGTAAAAGCTGAGCTCAGGCAATCACTGCCTCCAGGAACAGGGGTGGAGGAAATAAAGCTACCAGGCAGTGGCAGGATGGTAGAGGGTAGAATATATGTTGAGTGGTTGAGTAGCAGAAGTAAAGCATGTGTTAAAGATAGAAAATGTGGGGGAGGGGCAAGTGTGATTGACCTTTTCAGCCATCTGATGACAGTTGTGAGATTTTAAGAAAGAACATTACCACCTCCTCTTGATACCTGTACACAATGAGGGATTTGCATTTTGGTACCTTGTGCCCCCCCCCCCCCCCTTCTCCCATGCTCAGATAGTTCATGTTCTTGCTGTGTGGTCCACACATGGTCCAGACCTGAAACCACAAAGCCTGATGTCATGGTGTCAGTAGTCAAAAGCTATCATGTAACCTTACAATCAAGCTTTATAAAGACAGAGCTTAGGTGCGCTGTTCCAGAAGCTGGGGAAGAGCCAGATTGTGACTGATAGCCATAATATGGACCTTGCTTTTCCCTTGCTCTGTGGGGGAAGTTAGCTGAGCCAGTCCTTTTTTTGGTGCAATTTACTTCCCTCTTTCCACTGATTCAACTGCACTGTTCGACAGGTTGAAGCTAAGACTCTGCCCATCTACATGGGACGGGGAATAACAATCCTGTGGAGACGGCTCTCCTTTCTTGTGTATGATCTCGCTGGCCTGCCCAAAGGGGCTTTAGAAGCATTTTAAATGATCCCTTGCTCCTCTGCAGGGATGCATGCAGAGAAGTTAATGATGGAGCTTGGCATGAGATGGCATGTCTGCAGGTCATAACAGACAATGCCTGCATCACAGCCTACTAGCTACAGCTGGTTAGTAAACAAATTTTAAAAGAATCAGTAAGGAAAATTCAACAATTTCATAATTTTCTGATTAGCAGTTCTCTTTACCATGAATTGATCAGTAAATTTGTCTTTGAAAATGAAGCAAAGCTAGTGGGAAACAATTTAATTTCTTTTAAAACATTTATTTGTATTCCTGTTAAAGTTGTGCTTTAATAAGAAGTTCCTGAGTTTGAGCGATGGCCATAATATTTTTTTGCACAAGAACTTTCTATTCCTTCATTAAGGGATAATTGATTGAGGTCAGAAGTTTTGGAAGGTCTTTGGAGCTTTTTAATCCAGCACCTTCATGTGACGCTCAATACATCAATAAGACACTCTCCCATAGGAGAGGTGGAGGAGTAATTGAGATGCTGTACCAGCTGGAATCCAGATGAAGAATGCATTTGGAAGCTTAATCACAATCATGTTCTACACTAAATATTCATCTGCCTGTCTCCCAAAGTGTGCAGGAAATGAAGTTGTCAAGGGAGAGGGGGATTTTGCATAGCGAGGAAATATACACCTACAATGTTAGACTGAATATGCAAGAGAGATCAAACAGCGTTGCAGCAGCTTGTTTATTTCTAGTTTTATTTCTCCAGCAATTTTCTAAATATTTATATGCTGTTGATCATCTCTATAGCTTGTAAAATGAAGTGTTCTTGAAGGCTTGGGTGTCTGTGCTTTGGGATAAAAGAGTAACATTCTTATTTAGATAAGCTAGTGCTTTATTGAACTAGCATACAGAGATTTTGGAGCTGTAAACAAAGTTTGGCTTTTCTAAACTGAACTGACAGGCCATGATTTTTGCGGTGCAATGCAAACTGTAAATTAATATAAACACAGTGTGTGCTTACCAAGAGCTACGTTACACGTTTTTGCAAGGGGAACTGTGGGTATTGGGCATCTGTGAAAATCAGGCCCAAGATTTGTCAAATTGAGTGCCCAGAAACTGACAATCAGTGTCCACTTCTGAAAGTGTTTGCTTTAACCCAAAATGGGGGTACTTGACTAATTTGCAAGCATATTGAATGAACTGTAATATGATTTGATGATTGTGTGTATGTGGTTGTATTTCCAAGTATCGTTTTATTAACGTAAAATAATCTGGATACACAAGTAATGAGATCAACTTTCTTATTCCTCTCTTAACAATGGTCTGGGCATATAAGATGCCATCATGGAGCTGTTCTGTTCTCTTCAAAAGGGTGATCATTGATATACCTTGCACCTCTGGAGACACCTATGAGATCCCTTTAAAGGTATGTTTTAATATTATGTACATTTGGAAGAGCTGAGTTTAATATAATTCCTGGTAAATGTTGTTTATAGTAAATCATATTAAAATCAGTGGCCACATTAGAAAACTTAGTTTTGTGACAAGGCTGGGTGTTTTTTTTTTTTTTTTTTTGTTTTAGTTTTTGCAGTGCCAGGTTCAGACTCCTGCTCTAATTACTAGATGAACTTGCCTCAAATCCTTGTTAGTGTGAACGAGGGCATAGATCCTCAGCTGGTATTGTTATAGCTTCATTGAAATCAATGGAGTGATGTCAGTTTTCACCACTGGAGGAGCTGTTTCAGAGTGTGCAAACATATTTCCTTTCCAAGTGATGCTGTTTTAGTAAATTGGCTTAATGGGAGAATTTTATCTTTAGCTCTTCTAGTTAACCATGATCTGATGGAGCAGTTTTGTTAACACAATTATAAAATATATGTACTCAATATCAATACAGTATACAATATGAATCACATACTGTGCTTAAGGTTACTATTTCTGACCGCTTTCCACTCTTATTTCATAGGAGGGTTGATTTGTAGTGTGTTTTGCCTTCAGTTTGGCACATATCTGATTGCGATAAAAAGTGTTTTATTCTCAGTACAAAGCTTCAAGTCTGTGCTTATTTCTCTTGAACAATTTCACCCTTTCCTAATTAATATATTATCCGTGTGCATCCAATATGTGGAGGCTCATAACTTGGCTAAATTTGGGAAGTTTTTAATGAGAATAGCAAAAGGCACATCTCTGGTACCCGGGCAACCACCCTGTCAAATATTAAGACCTTGCTTCAAAGCATGGAAACGTTAGAACTTCTAAACAAAAGAGTAATGGGAAATTTTTTGACATGGGCAAAATGGTATTTTCCTTTAACCCCATTTTTGGAAATGGCTGAACTGTCTTTACAGAAAACTTAAAAATAGAAGTTTTAGTCTGAGGCAGATAGCCAGCATGGAAAATCTCAGTCCCAATGGTTACATTTTGGCAAAGTTATCAGCAACTGAAAACAGGGAAATATTGGGCAAACCTTAACTATATGTATTGCTACCAGCTCCACCTATAATTGATAAATGGCATAAACCCCTTGTTTGCAAGTAAGAACAATACCTTAAATTCTGAATGTGATATCTTAAAATGGCATGTCAGGAGTGGGTTTAAATTTCCAAGGGTTGCAATGGATCTTCGACCTCACTTCTCCTGAGCTGATTGATTATCACCTTTCCTGAGCCTGCCTTTTCTCTGTTGATACATCGTTACATCTCTTTGCTAGTTGGTGCAGCATGGCTCATATCCTGCAGCTACATCTTGGCGGCCTTGTGTTCTGAATTACTTCACTCTTTTCTCTTAACTTCCTGATGCCTCTACACACCTGCTCACTGTTCTCAGTCTTGACAGATGACATTCCTCCCCTTTCAGCATGCAGTCTCCCAGTTGCCATGACTTCCCACTTCCTCATTCCACTTTTTTTTTTAATTTTGGAAATGAAGGGGTTAATTGGTCAGTAGCTCAGTACTTCACCTAGGCTCTGATAAAGTAAATCACTTGATCGATCATGTGAGTAGCCCGCTTGACTTGAATGGGGCTACTCTTGTGCTTGGTTCAGCAAAACGTGAAGGTTTTTGCTGGATCATGGTTTAAACCCCACCATATTTCTTGTTAGCGTGAAATATTTGTAATGAAGGGATTCTAAAAGTGGAAAGCTGACAGTAGTAGTAAATCTAGCTGTGGTAATGCCATAATGTGGCTTGTTGTCTCTAAGTATTTCAGTAATCAAAATAGCTTACAATTATAAAAAGACAAAAGATCTGGGTTTGTGTTTTCACAGAGAAAAAAGAGTGTTCTTTCAGATACTGCTGTACTATCCATAAAATTAAAACTACGCCCACAATTTTTAAATTTGCTTTGAATTGAAACAGTGCACTAGTTTATGATATTTTATTCATTCCCATTTCAGGATGTTATGTTCTTTATATTAGATCAGTTTCACAATGTTTTGGAAATTATTGCTTAAAATTCTTGCAACTTACATTTCTATATGTGTTTCCTGGTGGGAAAAGCGAAGAGGTAAAGCTTTGTTGTGAAAGCAGTGTGCGTGTGAGCAGAGACTGGCATGTTGCTATTAAGATTAACAGAGCTATTCAGAATTGTGAGTATCTTGGCTTTGATCAGGCACTTGGCAAAAAAAACAGACTTTTTTTTTTCCAGTGGATTTGGTATGTTGCATTATAGAAAAGTAGAGCTGATATCAAACCATGATGCCAGATCTGACATTTGGAAAAGTTCTGATCTGGAGCCACATCCAAGCTTTGTGGCTTAGGTCCATTCCATTTGCACATATTTTGTGGTGTAAATATGAAAAAAATCTGAACAGTTTCCATATTAAATACCATTTTAGTAGTACCAATCTTTTGTGCCTGTCACTGTTCTGTGCATTTGGCACACAAATATCTTTACAAGAGTCTTGCCGCATCAATTTTTGTCATAAAGTTCCTGGTCTAACACACCATTTGTACACAGGTGGATTCCACTGACTCAAATAGAGGTGCTCCAGATATATTTAGTGTTGGATCACAATGATGTTTCCTATTAATAAAATCAGTTTATTCAATAGAAATGTGTAAACAATTTATATATATAAAATATGCCAGACTGAAAACACCATCTATTATTAAGGTAGTCCAACATTTTCCATTATAAGGCCCTGTTTTCAATGGCTTATGATGCTGCCAAACTATAGCTGGGCTGAAATTTTCCATGCCTCAGGCAGGATTTTCTGGAAAATTGCAGGCAAAACAATTCAGCTGTCTTCTGAGAATGAGGCTGGGAAAATATATATATAGTTTTGCCATTGTTAAAAATTCTGGCTACCTTTACCTTGAAAAGCTATAGTGTCCCCTTACTTTGGGGAAGGGACTTGAAATTTGGCAGGGGAATGGCCTTTGTGTCAGGGATTTTCATTCTGCCATAAACATGAAAATTGCCCAAACTTGACCAAATTATAAGCCTTTCAAAAATTGCATTATGCATGTGTTCAGTAGAGACATAGCTTTTAGCAGCTAAATTTCCCAAAGATTCTGTGCACACTGGGCATGCTCCAGCTCAGAACTGAGTAGGGCTTTCCCTGCAATCACGGCTTTGAACTGCTGCACCTGTGGGCTGTGCTACATCGTGAGACCTGAACTCAGAGCAATGAGCCTGTCTTTCCTGTGCTCTCAATGGAACCCCCTGTCCACTGGTGCCCAGAGAGCACAGAAGAGGAAGTGGCCTGACTTAAATGCAGTGGGAACAAGAGCAGGACAATGGGAAGGGAAGGGGAGAGTAGACTGGCACAAGTACAGTGCGGTGGGAGACGGGGACTAAAGGCTGTTGGAGAAGGAAACTGGACTGGGAGTTGGTGTGAGGGGCAGACTGAGATTGGCTGATCTAGGAGCCTGGGACTAAGAGCAGGGAAGGGAAATGAGAGTGGGACTGGGAGCCAGTAGGTGGGGAAGACTGAGATTGGATGAGATGCTGGGAGAAGCCTGGAACTGGCAAAGGGATTGGGACGGTGAACCAGTGGTGCAATGAGGGAAGGAGTATGCGATGAAGTACCAGGGGTGGGGAACAGACGAGGATTGGGACAGTGGTATGTTGGAGTGGAAGTGGCAGAAAGGGTCAAGAGTGGGGGAAATGAGCAGACCAGTCTGTGTCCGCTACATCACATTCCCCTCTAGAGCCTGGAATGGATCCCACATTTCCTGAGCCTCACCATTCCTTTGCTGTCAGCAAATATCCATGAAGCCCACTGGTCACATGTCCCATACCCCATTAGTGATGCTCCACATAGAGCAGGGGTGGGCAAAATTTTGGCCCGAGATCCACATCTGAGTAGGGAAATTGCATGTAAGGCCATGAATGTAGGGCTGGGGTAGGGGGTTAGGATGTGGGAGGGAGTGTGAGGTGTGGGAGAGGGCTCAGGGCAGGAGGTTAGGGTGCAGGGAGGAGTGCGGGGTGCAGGGAGGAGACTCAAGGCAGGGGGTTGGGGTGCAGGGTCCAGCAGGGTGCTCAGGGCAGGGGGTTGGGGTACAGAAGGGGTGCGGCAGGGGATTCAGGGCAGGGAGTTAGGGTGCAGGGTGCAGGAGAGGTTTGGGGTGCGGGCTCTGGCCCAGCGCCACTTACCTTGAGTGGCTCTGGGGTGGCAGTGGCACGCAGCAGGGATAAGGCAGGCTCCCTGCCTGCCCTGGGCCCCGCCGGTCCCGGAAGCGGCCAGCACCACGTCCCTGTGGCCCCTGGGGAATGGAGGAAAGGCAGAGGGTTCCGCGTCCTGCCCTCGCCTGCAGGTACCTCCCCCGAAGCTCCCATTAGCTGTGGTTCCCTGTTCCTGGCCAATGGGAGCTGCGGGGGGCACTGCCTGCAGGCGAGGGCAATGCACGGAGCCCTCTACCCCGCACCACACCCCCGGGGCTGCAGGGACATGGTGCTGGCTGCTTCCGGGAGCAGCGCGGGGCCAGGGCAGCCAGGGAGCCTGCCTAAGCCCGACGGCGCCAGGAGGGTGGCAATTCCGCAGGCCAGATCCAAAGCCCTGACGGGCCGGATATGGCCCGCAGGCCATAGTTTGCCCACCCCTGACATAGAGGATGATAAACTACTACGGCTGTCAGTTACTCTGTTAGATCAAGTGGGAGAAGTCTGTGCAGTGGATTTAAAGATTCCACCCCGGTGGTGGTCCATGTGAGCGTCAGTATGAAGCCATATGTTTTTCTCAATTGGATTTTTTAAAAAAACTAAGAAATCACACACCCAAAAGCTACATTAAAATAGCAGTATTAGGTTGCACTCAAAAATTGGGAAATGCCAGAATTAAGTCCCTCTGTGCAACCTTAATTCAATCCCCTTGTATTCTAATACAGCATTTAATTACATGAGCACGTGCTGTATTTCCACAAGACCTCTATCATGTCTGTCATACAGCTGAGGTCCACTGATGGCACTACAGATGTTTCTCAAGCTAGGAGCCAGCTGCATGAACAGACCTCCAGAATGGAAGGCCTTCATGGAGACATGGGGTTACTAGCTCCTCTTCTAATTGGGTCTCCACATCCAAACCAACGGGGAGAGTTTCCAAAGGCCTCTCCTGGACTGACTCTGTGCTGGCATTGATGCCTTATACCTAGTCTAGTAAAGGCGGCTGCAGGGGTTGCCCCAGGTCTTACACTGCAGGAGTGGGTATCTTCTAGGGTGGGCTGGGCCTGCTGCACTCCTGCCATACAGACAGTGGTTTGCTGGAGCAATGGGGTTTGGAGTTAACATACCATTGAGATGCATGGGGACGGTTCATGCATCTCAGAAGTATTGTTTCAGGTTGTCTGCAGACTCAGACAGACAGATATTGCTGCATTGGTCACTTTTTTAGGAATTTCTTCAACCCAAAAGGCTAAGAACTTTTTAAAATGCGTTTGATGTAATTGCATGACTCCAGGAGTTGGGATCCCAGATGTGGATCTGTAATACGTATACTTTAATCCAGACCTGTTAAAATTACTGTTACTAATAATACTCCCACAGCGTTTTTTGGGAGAGTAAGGTTGTTAATCGGAATGTCCTGGAGAAATTCTTGCTCCAGTCCTCAGTGGCTCTGGCTGGCTTAAATGTTTTGCTCATGAAAATATGTAAACACAGTTCTGTACAGCTATAATAATGAATAAATAAACACAAAATGCAGCAGCTGCACTTTTGTAATTAGTTTTATTATAAACATGCCTGATGCTTTGTTGCAGTTGCAGACTCAGTATAAAAGTTCACTTTTCCCACTTTGTTTACTGACATCTTAGTATACAGTGTTTAGTGTAGCTGCCCAAATGCCTTTGAATACTGCATGCCAGGGTCATCTAGTGGTACAATAAATATGCCATACAATTATTATTTCCTGCTCCGATGCTGAGTTTTGATTTTTAGAATCAAAACTTTCAAATTACATCTGAAGTCATGTAAGATGAGCAGAAGTTTTGTGTTCTTCAGACAACTTAATCAGAAAGTAATAGTGTACTTCAAGAGAAGTCAAAACAACTTTGCAAAGGCTCATTTGACCAAGATGCCTATCTTAATATTAGGGCTTCGTAATATGTATGGCTTCTGGCAACAGCAGCATGTATCTTTGTATGAACATGACATTAGCAAGTAAAAGCTGAACTTTTAGCTGTTGGTGAATGCTGTTGTACTTCAATAACCATTAAACAGAGAAAGGAATTGCATTTATTTTAAATTACAAAAGCTGTGTATAATTAAGGAAATCTAATTTTGAGGAAGTAACTGAAAAATAAGTTATGCCAAAATATCCCCATGATGTGTCAAGAAAAACAAAACAAACTAAAGATTGAGTTATAACCTGTTGTGTGGCTAATCCCCGTTTAAACATTTCACTTAAAAAAAACACTGCCATATTCAGAACTGAAATGCTTTTTTTGTTTGTTTTCTTTATGGAAGAAGAAGTAATTAAGTCATTTCACTGTGTTTTCTGTTGTTTGACCGACATCTGATTTAATGCTCTTTAACTACTCTGAAGTAGTATTTCTATCATAAGAAGAGATTTGTTTTCCTTCACATGTTTAAAACCCAGCACTCTCCTTGGATCTCTAGCAACTTCTTTTTAAAAATTATGTATTTTTATTTTTATAAACTCTAAATGTATTGCGTTGAACTGGACACCATATAGCGAGTTTTTGAGAGAGGATGATAATGCCTTTTTAATTTAACATAGCATATATAGAGCAGGAACAGATGTTATAAAGTTCTTTGATGTCTGTTATCCCTGCAAATTTGTTATTGGTAATATCAGACAGGCCCTTGGAGAGGCCTAAGATATTTACGTTCCAAAGGAGTTGTTTGGAGTCAAAAGCGTCACGTACAGTATGAAACTTTGTTTGTCAGGCTGCTGCATTTGTTATGCTGCCACAGGCTGTCTCTTTCCTAGTCTTTGCAGGGAGTATCTTCAGTAAGTCCTTATCTTTTTAAGTATTGCTTTGATTAGAGAGCCTTTCACTGCAGCTCCTGCCAGAGTTGGCTTACACATTAGAAGCACTTTAGTGACTTAGGAGCCTATGTCATAGAATCATTGGACTGGAACGGACCTCGAGAGGTCATCTAGTCCAGTTCCCTACACTCATGGCAAGACTAAGTATTCGATGAAGCCCACGAAAGCTTATGCCCAAATAAATTTTTTAGTCACAAGGACTCCTCGTTCTTTTTGCTGATACAGACTAACACGGTTACCTCTCTGAAACCGATTATTCCCTTGACTTTCATTTAGGCTTTCAAGGACCTCAGGCCCAGATTTTTAAATGTATTTAGATGGTGTCCCATTCAGTGTTCCCTGCCTAATCTTATTTTCAAAAGTGGTTTAGGCACTTAGCAGCCTAAGTCTCACTGAACGTCAATGAATAAATACATTGCTTAGGGAGGTTGTGGAATCTCCATCATTTGAGACTTTTAAGAGCAGGTTAGACAAACACCTATCAGGAATGGTCTAGATAATTAGTCTTGCCATGAGTGCAGGGGACTGGACTAGATGACCTCTCAAGGTCCCTTCCAGTTCCATAATTCTATGATTTTATCCTGAATGAAGGACATCTATCTTGCCCACCAGCTTCAAAAAAGCTTCAAGCAATCTCTGTCATAACATCATGTATTCTTGGAAGATTTCAGAATGGTCTAATTTTGTCATCTTTTCCTCCCATAGCCTTTGATCATACTACTCTTAGTGTGTGTCTAAGTTAATTTTATATAGTATCTTAACTTACCATTTTATTTAGTATTTTTATAAGCACGTCTATCACCTGAGCTTCCTGTGGTAGACTTGGATCTTCTGACTGTAAATTGCTTAGAGAAGAAGCTGTAAACTGAGAGGCTTTGGTAGGAATGTGAAAAATATCCATTGAATTTGAAAAAAAAAAGACTGGTACTAAAGCAAAGAAACTGCATATTTCTTATGTTCAGATGCACATAGAATAACATGTTGCAGTGCATGTCTGGAACCACAGAACAAAGGGTGTGCAAAACCCACATTGTATCCACATAGTATGGGGAGACCAAAACATGTTTTCACAAACTTATTGGTGTGGGAATTAACAAGAAAGGAGAAGTAGTGCTCCTTGACCAGAATGTAGAGGAGGAGTGGGTTCATTTTTAGTGGAGAAAGCTCATGAGATCATGACTCTTTATCCACCTCAGGGCCGGCTCCAGGCACCAGCGAAGGAAGCATGTGCTTGGGGCAGCCAATAGAAAGGGGTGGCACTCCGTCCGTTGTTGGGGCGGCACGTCCAGGTCTTCGGCGGCAATTTGGCGGCGGGTCCTTCACTCCCTCTCGTCATCTTCAGTGGCACTTCGGCGGCAGCTCAATCGGGGTTTGTTTGTTTTCCCTTCGCCGCTTGGGGTGGCAAAAAAGCTGGAACCCACCCTGATCCACCTAATGGTCAGCATCAGAAGAGCTGAGGATCTGGATACTTGGGGGGTTGGATCGAATTTGCAGTGGGCAAATTCTCTAATAACAGCTTGCAAAATCAGCAGCTCTAAGGGTTTCTTAGAGCTGGTGAAACTCGTGAGCACTGAGAAGTGACTGCATGTCATAATAAATACAGAGCCAGCTGAATGGATTAGGGTAGCTAAGGGATGGTCCAGATAAGTAGCTCGTTACCCAGCCTGGATTGTTTTTTCTAGTTTTATTGTCAGTTGGCCATGTCAGATGGCTAATTTTCAATGGGGCGGGGGAGGAGAAGACATACCCCAGGGCTAAGTGGATGTTATTTGCTAAGAATCTGATTAGATAGCATATTACGTTTTTCGCATGGGGGTGAATAACAATAATATACAGGGTGGTGATAAATACTCTTACTGTGGTTACTGTTACAAAGAGTAGCATAGAAAAATAATTGCTTAATTTAAAGCATAGATCTTTTTCACCCAAGACTTTCTAATTCTTCCTGTATATTTATTTACCTTTTCTTCATCCATGCTCTTTAGTCAACTATATAAAAATGATTAACATTGTAGACAACTAATTAGAATGTAAAGGTCATTCTAATGACCGTTCTGCTCTAGCTCCTCTTGTACCAACACAAATGATCAAGATAGGCCAGGTAGCAAATTTTTTAGAAAAAGGCAGCAAACATACAACTCTACCCCTATATAACGCTGTCCTCGGGAGCCAAAAAATCTTACCGCGTTATAGGTGAAAACATGTTATATCAAACTTGCTTTGATCCGCCGGAGTGCGCAGCCCCGCCCCCCCAGAGTACTGCTTTACCGTGTTATATCTGAATTTGTGTTATATCGGGTCATGTTATATCGGGGTAGAGGTGTAGTTTTAATGATCCCAAAAGCTCTGTCTTTCAACTGGAAATATGCTGGGGACTGCTTATGATATTTGAGATACTTCAGCATTACTTGTGATGTTGGTATTTCAGAAATTGTCAGGGTCTCTGTCAGAAGTTTAGAATTATAAAATTTTCAGATGATACACAATAGAGCATGCTATTGAGAACATGCCATGTGTTTTTTTGCCTTCGTTCTACTTTCTACTCTTGTATAGCTACATCAGGACCTAATTATGTGGCTAGGGAGAGAACAATTTATTTTAAGTACCATTGTTCCTCAGCCTGCATCAATCATCGATGCACCAGGTCACTTTTTAGAAGTACCGATACTGAAATAAAAATGTTTAAAATAATTCTTGCCTAACATTTGAATCTATTGAGAAATAAAGGGAATAATGATGTACAAAAAAGCAAAGGTGCAGTTGCTAGAAGTGGTCCTTACCTTGGTCTCTTGCTTATGCAAATAACTTGGACATGGTTGATTTATTTTTGTTTGTTCCTCTCTTCCCCTCCCCTCCCCTCTAAAAGGTATCAAAATAAACAATGAAAAAGAATTATTTTATCCAAGAGCTCATTTTGACTGGAGTGGACCAAGTCCAATTAAAAAACCTAAAAGTATGACAACAGATTTAAACTACTCAAAAGCTGTGACATTGTACTGATGACACATTTATCTAGAAATGCTCGTTGAAATCTGTTCTAATTACTTGCAGCTTTGTGGTCGTACAGTAGTAATATTTATTAAAAGTAATGTGGGGAAAGGTGAATATGACTTGAGACAGAACTAATGAAGCTATATCTCATGTGTTGCGTTGACTGTTTCTTGTTGATGTTTGATGTCTGGTTAAGCTGAGATAGAAAAATAAATAATTCAGGACAAATATGCAGTTTAAAATTTGCATATGGAATAACAGTTGCCTTGGATATCTCATATTCTTCCAGGGCTTTTTGCTCATGAGACTACATAAATCGTTGGGGGCTCTGGGGGTGTGCAGTATTTACCAGGGCAAGGGAGAACTAAGGTGAATAGCTAACATTCTCTTACTCTCAATTGTTGTAAAGAATTATGGGGCACATTTTAATGGAAGCACAGGGGCTGACATGAGACAACCAGGTGTTAGAGAGGCTGCTGAACAAGGTAGGAATCTAATGCCATAGCTTTACCTAGCTAATGTTAGGGTTTACACTGTGAATTGGAGAAGAATGAGTCAGTAGTTTTCTATCCTTATCCCTAAGTGGAATGTGATTTATAGGAAGAAATGTGTTTAAACTTCTTTCCTTGGCTTGTAAGAAGACCTAACAACAAAAACACGATAGTGGAAATGTTTAAATATTTAGACAGGCCTGTCACTGTTTTGTCACCATGAGATGTAGCGGAACAAAGAAAGCTAAGTAGTTTCTGTAAGTCTTAAGTCAAAGCATGCCTTTGCAGTAATAAGTACTAAAGGGTAATTACGTTCAGTCTTCTTAATTGCCTTTTCCTTCCTAAGAACATGGCTGATAAAAATGTCTGTGTTGCCAACTTTAATGTTTTATTAGGAAACCACAACTTCACATAGACAGATGTTTAAGGTTCAAATAAAGATGACCCAACTTTTTTATGTGTCTCTACGCTGAGTGGGTTTCCATATGCTGTTGCTATTGTAAGAAAAGGTGTGGATATACAAACCCCTAAACCTCAGCAATAGTTCTACTGGATAAAGCAATTTTAACACTTCTTTCTACCCTTTGAATCAGAGTTCAACATTCAAATTAAGTTGCCCAATGGCTATGCTTTTATCCTTTAAAGTAAGATTTTAATTTTTTTACACAAATAAAAAAATTCTCAAATTGATGTTTCCTGATTTTTCCTTCTTTCTCAGAAGGTAATCCTTGCTTTAAAATTCCTGTCTCTCCTCCAGTTGTGTCTCACACAGCATATTGAAGTTAATGGAAGTCTCCAGTGGAGTCCAGAGTCTGGCACCTGGCACTCCACAAATTGAATTCTCAATAGTACAAGAATATACCGGTACTTGTTGTGGACCATGTCTTTGGGTTATTGAACTCTGTGATTTTAGGGTTAAACTGATCCAAAATGAAGTTATTCCTCACAATTAAATAAGGTGTGACTACCTTTACTAATACCATGTGGCATTCATGAAAAGCTTTCCTATGGAAGCAGTTATCACTCTCATTTCAACGAAATGAAGTAACATGAGCGCTAAATTGAGTTCTCTTTTGACAGCAAAAACCTAGTTTTCCCCTTCCAAAATATTACCTATGGATTAACTGTAAAATGTTTTTTTTTTTCCTATGCAGGTTAAGAATACATTGAATTTGGATAAGATGATGAAAAGGGGGAGGCAAGTGGCTATTGTAGTAGCTTAATAATATAATAGGAAGAGCATAAAGACATCAGAGATATAGTCTTCAATTGGTAATCCAGGATCTATAAGGATTCTGCAGTCATTCAATATGAATTATTGAATCCCTCTGAGTCCATGGCATTGAACCAGAATTAGAGTAATTTCTGGGGGGGAGGGATAGATAGCTCAGTGGTTTGAGCATTGGCCTGCTAAACCCAGGGTTGTGAGTTCAATCCTTGAGAGGGCCATTTAGGGATCTGGGGCAAAAATCTGTCTGGGAATTGGTCCTGCTTTGAGCAGGGGGTTGGACTAGATGACCTCCTGAGGTCCCTTCCAACCCTGATATTCTATGATTCTAAGCAAGATCAAATTACCAGGAATAAGTCACCAGGAGAGAGAGAGCGAGAGAATATCTATGGTGAAAGCAGTGTCTGTGTCTGGAATTTGAAAAGCAATATTACTTGTAATGTTAAGGAACATTACAAGTGGCAAAGAACTTAAATTGACAGTTATAAATCCTTTCCTGATCATATTTTTCCTTTGTTTTCTAATGGGAGTTTAAGACACACCATTTGTTTTTGTTCTCTAACCTCTTTAGTCCTTTTATGTTGGGGGCCAGAGGGTTATTTAATTTAAAGTACTCCTGATTAACCAAGACCCAGCACAGCCTTCGTTCTTTTGCCTCATGACCTCCATTTTTAATGTCAAGCGGAAGATAATTCCTATGTTAATTTTTGGTTTCCACCATTCGTGTATTGTGCAGGTGCGTAACCCCAACCAAATTTGCTGAAGGATGTACAATTATATTATTACATTCCTCAGGCGTTAACTTGAAAGTTTAGATCTATACCAGGTTCTTTTTTTCTAAGAAAGGGGGTGGGGAAGGGCACATTTGGATCTAAGGTTGCAATTTGGATTGATCTCTAGTACTGAATATATTTATTAGTGAGATTCTGTAAACATGGACATTTCCATTCTGAAACAGTGTAATATCCATCTAGTCCTCTATCCTCACTCATATAGTTGTTTATGTCAGAGGAGTCACAGTGAGAAATAAAATCCATGTAACCTCTAAATGAGCAATATTTGTCTAAGAGGAGGTTAATTTTGGTGTCTCTCCCCTCCTCCCATGCTCGGGTATTGGTGAGCATATATCCTGCAGTGGAAGATGTGTGTTCTAGTACAGGGGTTCCCACCCTTTTTCTTGCTGAGGCTCCCCTCAACATGTTATAAAAACGCCAGGGCGGAGGGGGGGGGAAGGGGGGCGCCTTGGGCATAGGCATAGTTTTACTTCTGTTTTCGGGGTGGGGCAAGGGCTGGCAGGGCTTGAGCCAGCTCCACACAGCACGGTTCAGGGAGAAAGCGCCACCTTCACCCCCTGACTCACTTAGGAGTCCACCCAGCCTGTCTGTGGGGGGAACGCAACCAAAAAACGTAACTCAAAATGGGGACTCAGTTCAAAAAGTTTGAAAACCGCTCAGGGTACAGGGAGAGGGTAGCTAGAGGCTGTGTGCAGGCAGGGGAGTAGCTCAGGCTGCAGGGAGGGGTAGCTAGGGGCTGTGTGCAGGCAGGGGAGTAGCTCAGGGTGCAGGGAGTGGGTATCTAGGGGTTGTGTACAGGTGTGTGTGGGGGTGTATGGGAAGTGGGGCTCCTAGTGCAATTCCCAGCTTTGGGGGGGACGCACTGGGCTCCCAGTTTCAGCCCCCTGCTGTTCCCGGCTTGGGGGTGGAGGTTTGCAGTCTTCAGCCCCACGTAGCTTCTGGCTTTGGGGGCTGGGGAGGGGGCGCCAGCTTCAGCCCCACACTGCTCCTGGCTTCAGCGTTGGGGTTTGGGGCATGGGGTTTCAGCTGCAGAGCTCCGTGGCCCCCTGAAATGGGTCGTGGACCTCCAATGGAGAGCTGCTGTTCTAGTACACCTTCTAGTGTGTATACAATGTGTTCAATTTCTGTTTATTTGGAGGGAAAAATTTGAACTTCCTAAACCTGAACCCAAATTGACAGCACGACAAGCTCTCTGTGTTCAGTAGACAAATGAGATCTTTACCAAATGTCTGTGTTGTTACATTCAAATGAGAGAAATTTGTAATGGTACAGTTGAATAACCCACTAGGGCAGAGCTCTAGTTGAAAGGAACGCTTGGTAATGATGCAGAGCACTACAACCATCTAGCTTAGTGTTTGTGGAAGGTACTAAAGTGGCAGCTTTGGAGGCTGCAGCCCCTTATCCAAGTAATCAGATCCAACGCAGGGAACAGCATCAATTTTCCACACATTGCCCCACCTGTGTGCATTTGCCTTGAGAGGACCCACCTATGGGGGTGAGAGGATAGTTCATTACCCGGGCTCAAGGCTTGGTGTTTCTGCTAACACTGATAAGAAGGTTGTCGGTTAATGTGTTAGATGTGGACACCTGTTTGTGGGGAACTAGCTTGAGAGCCTCACATTTATTTCTTGTTCTCTACACTTCCCAACAGCCCTCAGAAAGTAGCAAATGTTTCAGCTTTGAACTGACAACTTAGAGCTGGGAAAGAGGCTCTGTCCTGTTACCAGTCCCTTGAGCTATTGTGTGCAGGACCTGATGCTTTAGTAAAACCATTCACATTTTTTAAATTTAAATATTTTCTTTGCAATTAAAGTGATGATAATGCGTACAAGGTATTGCCTGACTAAGCCTAGTAATACAGTGTTTTGTTTCTGTGATACACAGTGATATGGATGGGGTAATTTCATAAACATTAAATGAAAGGGTCAAGAAAGAAGGTTTCTTTCACTTGCTTTTTCATTGCTTGTTTTGCCAAATGTTTTTCGCTTCTGAATCCTAAGGGCTGGAACTGCTGCTGAATTCCTTCTGTTTATCTGCACACCAGGCACTCAACCATGTTGGCTAGTCTGCCAAAAAGATTTCAGCATTAACGTGAAGGGACCACCCTGCCCGTGGGTGAGGTGTGTAATTCCGCCTCAAAGAAAAGATGCTGAGCAGAGGCTGCTTATTATGTTGAAATGTGTGCGGTTTTCTGACAGGAATTACTTGGCAATCTATAGAAAATATTAAACTCCACTTTACTTGGAATGACCGAGAAGACTTAAATCCTCAGTGAAATGCCTGTGCTTCATCTACTGTGCTCAGTGTTTGTATTAAAAAGCCCTGATGCAGTAGAGGGAGGTCTTGCCTGACTCTGAAGTACATCTTCCTCTCTAGATTGTACTAAGCCATCCCTGTCAGGAATAACTGTCATTTCTGGCTCATAAAGATACTTACAAAGGACTTTTGTTGTTGTTGCCTATGGAATAGATGAGACTGACCTAAAATGACAGCTAATTTTTAAAAAAATCCTGGAGAAGTATTCAGTCTTCATTTAAACAAAAATATTAGCTTCTGGAGAAGTGCCACTATGAGTTGTTTCAGCTTTTCCATTAAAAAACAACAACACAGGACTCCAATACTGGCCATTTTAGATGGCATTACATGAGATCTTGACAATGCAGTATTTGGCCTGGAAGCCTTATTTTTTAATACTTGTTATTAAGATAAGATCAGTTTTCACTTAGTTTATATTTACAGTAATATAAATCAGCTAGACATTTAAAAAATCTTGCCAAACAAATAATATCCTTAGGCTTTCAGACACTTCTTAATTATAGCAAAGCTCTAGATCCCCAAATAGATTAATTTTGAGAAATGAAATGCCGTGACCTGTCTTTTAAAAAAAATAATTACCTAGGCATGCTTGCTGGGCGGAGACATGATTGTTGTTTCGTTTTTTTTTTTTTTTTTTTTTTAATTGTCAGTATATTGTGTGGAAGAGTAAGTTCTGAATATCTGAAAATACAAGTTATACCGGGGGGGAGGTGAGTTTTAGAAGGAATTCTGGTCCTTGTGAAATGTGCTTACTTGACAGCTCCATAAACTGAATTCCTCCACTGTCCACAGAACAAGTATAGCAAAGGCAGTGACCATATAATTCTCTCCCATCAATGTACTCCAACCCAATTAAGAGGGAGATATTTTCCAGGACTATTTAATACTTGGCTTCTCTGCTAAT
The DNA here is from genome assembly GCF_013100865.1 of Trachemys scripta elegans. Lineage (NCBI taxonomy): Eukaryota > Metazoa > Chordata > Testudines > Emydidae > Trachemys > Trachemys scripta. The sequence continues at coordinate 29,468,560 of NC_048305.1, read as the reverse complement.
GTTGCCAGAATCTGTCAATTTGGATCAACTGTGGTAGTAATTTTTGTGATACAGACACATGCCCGCTAGGAATTGCACTGAGATAACTAACTCACTTCATATACACCATCTGATGAAACATTGTGAAGATAAAGGAGGTTTAGGAGAAGTGTCAAGTAGATTGTTTGGATGTTAGTTAACCCAGCAGCTGCTAAGGAATTCAGTCACGGTTTCTGAATTTCTGCCTTGAATTGAATATAAAATAATTGCAAGAGCAGAACCATATTCCTGCTTGGGTTACATTGGAAACCTGTTGTTCAGTTACTTTTTATAATAGTTGCAGTCACTATACCACTGGACTATAATTACAATGTTTCTATGATAAATTTTTCAAAAGCTCTTGAGTCATTTCTTTCCAGTACCTGGAAAGAAAATTGAGCAAATAATTAGGCAAATACCTAGAAGATAATACGATGATATGTAACAGTCAGCATGGATTTGTCAAGAACAAATTGTATCAAACCAACCTGATAGTTTTCTTTGACAGGGTAACAAGTCTTGTGGATTGTGGAAATGTAGATGTGGTATATCTTGACTTTAGTAAGACTTATGATACTCTTTTGCATGACCTTCTCCTAAACAAAATAGGGAAATAGAACCTAGATGGAGCTACTATAAGGTGGGTGCAAAACTGGTTGGAAAACCATCCCCAGAGAGTAGTTATCAGTAGTTCACGGTCAAGCTGGAAGGGCATATCGAGTGGGGTCCCGCAATATCAGTTCCGGGTCTGGTTCCATTCAATATCTTCATAGAGAGTACACTTATAAAATTTGCGGACGATACCGGGCTGGAAGGGGTTGCAATCCTTTGGAGGATAGGATTAAAATTCAAAATGATCTGAACAAACTGGAGAAATGCTCTGAGGTAAATAGGATGAAATTCAGATAGGACAAATGCAAAGTACTCCACTTAGGAAGGAATAATTAACTGCACAAATACAAAATGGAAATGACCACGTAGGAAGGAATGCTACAGAAAATGATTGGTGGTGGTGGTGGGAGCTATAGTAGATCAAAAGCTAAATATGAGTCAACAGTGTAATATTATTGCAAAAAAAGCAAACATCATTCTGGGATGTATTAGCAGGAGTGTTGTAAGCAAGGCACACAAAAGTAATTTTTCCGCTCTACTCAACACTGATAAGTAAGGCTGTGATTCTGTCACGGGGGTCATGGATTCCATGACTGCCGGGACCTCCGTAACTACTTCTGGGGCAGGGCTGGAGCAGCTGTCAGTCCCGGGGTTGCTGGAGCAGTGGCTGCAGGAACAGCTGACCATTGGCCAGATGGATCAGCAGCTGGAGTGGGTCAGCCCCCATGGGAGTGGCGGTGGGGCTGGAACTGCTGCAAGACCCGGCAGTGCTCTGTTTGTCCCCTCTCCTTCCCCTCTCCCAGCATATTTTCAGCAAAAGTCAGGGACAGGTCATGGACTTCCATGAATTTTTGTTTATTGCCTGTGACCTGTCCATGACTTTTACTAAAAATACCCATGACAGAATTGTAGCCTTACCAATAAGGCCTGAACTAGAGTACTGTATCCAGTTCTGGGTACCACACTTCAGGAAAGATGTGGACAAATTGGAGAAGTCTAGAGGAGAGCAAAACAAGACTCACAAGAAAAGTTTGAAAAAAAAACAGGATCTAGTTAGTCTGGAGAAGAGAAGACTGAGGAGGGGGCATGATACGTAAAAGGTTGTTATAAACAGGAGCATGATAAATTGTTCTCCTTAATCACTGAGGAAATGGGCTTAAATTGCAGGCAAGAGAGATTTAGGTTAGACATTAGGAAAAACTTCCTAATGGTAGGGGTAGTTAATCACTGGAACAAATTAACTAGGAAGGTTGTGGAATCTCCGTCAATGGAGGTTTTGACGTTGACAAAACCCCATCATTGACAGGTTGGATGAAGACCGGTCAGGGATGGTCTAGATAATACTTAATCCTGCCATAGTGCAGGGGACTGGACTAGATGACCTATTGAGGTCTCTTCCAGTCTTACATTTCTCTGATTCAATGATTCACACTGAAATAATTCAGCATTGGCAGCCCCAAGCATTCAAAAAGCATAAAATGCAGTGACAAATTATGAGAGTCAAACAAACAAAAAAAAACATTTGGGGTTTTCTTGATTTGCCTTATGGTTTTTGAGCCTTTAGAGTACATTTGGATCAGTTTTCAGCTTTTCTCTGTAACTATGAGGGCAGAATTTTTTTTTTTTAAATGAAAAGTGAGATTCTCACATAATGACATGACTCCAGGAACTGGGTCTTCAAGAAAGACACCACATATTGTGAGACTATGCTTATGGTTGTTAGTGCTGAATATCAGTGTATGGGTACAGCATATTTGAGTGCTACTCCTACTTGAAATGAATCAATACTAGTTAGTTTGAATTGCTCAAAAGGAAACAACTTCAGGATATGTTACAAAGACAACATTTTATGGCACAGGAACAGAATGATTAAATAGCAAAAAAAAAAAAAAATCAGTTTTTTTTATGCCTTTAGATATGCCTCTAGGAATTTACTATTGGCTCTGAATTTTGTTTTTAACATACTGCATGTATTTGAATTTAAGGAAGCAGCATAAAGATTTGTTACTATATTTTTGTCACCTATTCCTGTTTGTTCTGCTTCTCTGAATATGATTTTTCTGCAATTATAAATGGCAATCACTTTTTTTTGCCTTGTTGATTGGAAAATTAATTTATAATATGGCATGGCAATATGGACATGTCCACCTACGGATATGAATTACCACGGAACTGCTGGTGCATTTAGAAGCTTCAACCTCAAATGATGCTGCGGAAATGAAAAGTGTCATATTTTTGAACCAGTTTTTCATTTTTTCAAAAAATTGTACAATAGGAGCACACATCTAGGTACATACTTGGTTATGCTGCTCTGTTGCCTGGCAACCTGCAGAAGTGGGCATACTGGAGAGCAGAATCTACCGCATGAAAGGTCAGATGTATGGATGTCAATTTCAGATAAAATTAGGGAGGCTCACTACAGCATTTCAATGATTTGTGTTTAAATTAGAGATGCACCTGAATCAGAACCCTGGCTTGGCACTTCATTCTCTGCAAAAAGAAAACAACCAACCCTGCATTAGTTTAGAGCATATGAATAACTACTTTGAGTAATCTTTCATAGCAAGCACATCCAGTATAGTGAGCCCTATTCATCATTGCCCTGTGGTCTTTTTATGCCAGCAAGGCTGGCAGAATTACTTCCCCTTTCTATGAACACCCTGAAGTGCAGTGGAGCCCAATACCTGATGGCAGCCTTTAGCTGTTCCTGCAGGAACCCTGGGTGCGGGAATCATTCCAGAGTGGGGCAGGGTGTGGGTGGGCTAGACTGTAGATAGTAGGGGGTGTAATAGGAGTGGATGTGGACAGGAACTGTCAGCTCAGTATTCTGTGACCCTAAAAAGTCCTATAGGACTCATTGAGGAGGAGTGTGCATATTTAAGTAGCCCCCAGGATTCTTCCAAGGACCACACCAGATAATAGCAGCCCCTGAATATGAGAGCTGCAAAATGCCTTCTCTCAATCTCTGCCCTGGTTCAGGAATCCCACCTAATGTGTCCCAAAGTTATAGTAAGCTACTATCATGATATTCAATTGCACCAGCACACTGATACATAGAGCTGGAGGAAGAACAGTCACCAGTTGTTTTTTTTTAGAGACAGAATTTTGTCTTTCTGACTAAATGGAAAATTTTGGGAGAATTTCCATTTAAAATTTTTTTTTTTTCAGTTTTCATAAAAAAAAAAATCTTTCTGAAATAATCTGTATTTCCTGACCAGGTCTCTTAATACCATTTCTAACATGAACATTTTCAATTTGCTAGTACCATTTTGGATGTATTGTTTTTTGTTCTCAGTACAAATATGCAGTTGTAGTTTTTTCACAATTTTTTTAGAACAAATGCCTCGGTAAGAAAGTACAATCTGTATGAAGAAATTGATGCTTAATATAATGGACTCCTGTACATAGTATAATAATAAACTGGCATTTTATACACATGGGAGGAAAAGTCATTATTAGTTCCATCAGAATAAATTCCTAAGGATTTGTTTGTTTATCCAACTCTGTAAATCCCCATGTTGTCATTCATTGCCAGACTGTCTGAGCACCTCCCAAGAGTAGGGTGGTATATATTTAGGGCATTCTAATTGTATGAGCCATTAGATTCTAAGTAATCCTGGCTTATTAGGAGGTTTTAAAGTAATTTTCACTAGATTTCCAGTAAGATCTTGGATATGATCTGACCTCATTGCCATGATCTTCCTGAGTTGTGAGTTGCGCTTACAACCAAAAATGCTTTCTGCTACAGAACCAACCCAGAGACCAGATATGTTTGTCACAGATTTGCAAATACAATATCTTTTCACTTCCTTGATTTATGAAAGCATTTGATTGTGTCCCCAGAGAAGCCCTCTGGAAGATCCTGAGGTACTACGGAATTCCAGCAAAGATTGTTAATTTGATAAAAGCTTTGAATGACAATTCTTTATGCTGCATCAGGACAAAGAGCATGGTTTAGATTGTTACTGGAGAAAGGGAAGGTTGCATACTGTCCCCTCTGCTCTTCTACATTGTCATAGACTTTGTAATGAAAAGAGAGATGGCTGCTGCCAAAGATACTGGTATTGTTTGGGCAAGAGATAAGCTGTGAGACTTAGATGTTACAGATAGTACAGTCATACTGGATTGCAACTTGGATGGAATGAAGACTCTTTATGAACATAAAAGCAGAGTCTGCTTTAGTGACACTTCATATCTGTACTCAGAAGATCAAGACCACGGAGATAGGAGAGAATGTTGTCCTTGCTGGTGGATGTGTGATGATGGAGAAGAGTACAAAGGAGATGGTGACTTTGTCTAGCTTGGAAGTAAAATATCTGCAAACGGTCAGCTCGCTGCAGAAGTGAAGGCAAGAATAGGTAAATTCAGTGGATCATTTTCCTGTTTGTCAAACGTCTGAAAGTGTAAAAGATAGATCTACACATTAAAATTAGATTGAATAGCACGGTTGTGCTCCCAACGCTACTGTACATCTCAGAAATATGGCAGATGGTGGAGGTACACAACAGGAAGCTCAATGCGTTCCACCAGTGTTGTTTAAGAAGAATCTTGGGAATTCATTAGTGAGATGGTGTAAGCAAAGTCGAAGTGTTGCCCCACCTGGGTCACCAAACTGCGGACTCAGTAATTAGACAGAGAAGACTACACAAGTGGTTTGGCCACATCATCAGGCTGCCCCATGGCAGAAGCACAAGGTACATCTTAGTTTGGATACCATCTGGAGGGAAACGAAGGTGAGGAGGACAAAGAATAACCTACCCAGGATGATTGAAAAGGTTGCTGTCACCAGGGAGACAACTTGCAATGGAATGAAGCACCTTCCTTTGGACAAGAGTACTTGTGGCACCTTAGAAACTAACAAATTTATCTGAGCATAAGCTCTAAGTCTTTAAGGTGCCACAAGTACTCCTGTTCTTTTTGTGGATACAGATTAGACTAACACGGCTGGTACTCTGAAACTTTCCTTTGAACAGACAGCAGTGGGAAAAATGGGTTGCCTTGTGTGTCACTAGGGCTAGTAACAGGCGATTCTATGTCTTAGTCAGACAGTCATTGCCATGGGGTACTAAAGCGCTCCAGACAGATAACATGGATGCATACAGGGTTTTTTGTTTTGTTTCATTTTTTTATTATTATTATTTTTATTTTGTTGGTTTTATGTTTATTTGATTTTATTTTGCTTTGCTAGAATTTTATTATTTTACAAGGATAAACTATTTAATTAAAACCTAATAATTTCTATATACTGAATGTACAGATTTCATCCATTGGTAGCTTCACTGATTTACTTACTAAATAAACTAATAAATTGCTAACTGTTTTACGATTACTAACACTTTGCCATGCTACTTTCTTCTGATAGAATAGTGCTGTTGCCTGTGTGGTTCTCAGATCTTTCCATTCTTTGCAACACATTATGCATGAGAGCTCCTTTCATTCACCTGCCGACCCAATCCCCTTTGATTTCATGATTGTTCTCATGTATTATTTATACAGCAATAGCACCAACCATGCTATGGGCACTTTCCAAGCACAGGTGAAGGCAAAGCCCTTTCCCCAAAGTATTTGCAGTCTAAAAAGAGCCAAAAGATGGAAGGAGAAGATACAACATAGAAACCAAGTGATCACAGTGGTCAGCAGCATGCAACTTATCAGTTACGTGTTTGTTTCCTATTGACAAACACTCTGTTCTCTTGCCCTTCACAATTCATTCCACTCATCTTACTCCCATGTGAATGCCCAACTTCAGTTCCCAGGGTCCTTTTACACTTCTGACTTTTAAAAGAGAAAGAAATGTGCCTCCAGTTAGTAAACATTTGTTGCCTGACCTAGGTACAGGACTAGTGAAGAGAATTATAAATGTTTTTTCTTAAAGGTGATACAAAGCAAAAATTAAAATATGAACTTTAAGTACAGTTGAATGTGACTAGTAGCTCAAGTCTTTAAATAAAACCTTTAAAAAAAAATCTGTAAAACTTTCTTGGTGTTATCTAGTTAGGGGAGTATATCCCAGAATGCCCTATTCGGTGCAATCACAAATACCAAAGGTTATATTGCTGTAATGAGACTTCTGGTATGTGTGATGTGGTGTTCTGGTATTTAAAAATGGAACATGTTCATTTAAATTGTACATTTTATTATGTGTGCACTTTTTTGGGAGAGGAAATATCTTCCTCTGTTTGAAAAGTGAACAGCACAAGTAACTACAATATAAATAATTACAAATACTTAAATTTATTTTAGTGATCATTACCCTGGTTAGCAGAGATATTCACCCTAGAAATCTATGCTGAATTAAGTATTCATTGTATCTTGTAATTTGCCTCTAATCTACAACTAGGTGACCAGATGTCCTGATTTTATAGGGACAGTTCCGATTTTGGGGTCTTTTTCTTATATAGGCTCCTATTACCCCCCACCCCATCCCGATTTTTCACACTTGCTGTCTGGTCACCCTATCTACAACGCCGCTGCTTGGCTTTGAGAGATCCTGTGATTTGTTTGTTTTCAGTTTTCCTTTTACTCTCTCTTCACATTCTTAATCTCATTTCTGTAGGAAATGATTCTTCACACAAATTCATGCTTTGCTTCTCAATCTTCTCAATTCTGAGCAGGGTTTTCCTCCAATTCCAAGGTGTTTTGTGGGATTATACAAGCACTGTACTGTGGTGTAAATCTGTGAAGTCTCTGCTTGCCTGTTCTCTTCTGGAGTTGGGAATTTCAGTGTGAAAAATGGCCACAGGTAGCACTAACTTAGAGCTGTCAATGTCCCAGGGCATAATATAGGATGGGAAAAGCAGACTAGATTTTAGCAAGCCTAAAGCTTCTCAGTCTGCCCCACTGTTTTAAACATTGCTGGATAAGCTGGCATATGTCAGTTTAGTCAAGATTTCAAATGTAAAAATATTTTTACTGTTGAAACAGGATGTCTTTTGCAGGCAAATCAGTTAGTGACCTTGTCTAAGAGATGCAGCATATGTCTGAACTTCACATGGATGCATGCAAGGTGATGGATGTTGGATAGTAATTTTTTGCTACAGAATGTCATGTAGATTTGCCTGTGTGTAGTGGGTCTTTACCTCTCTGCTGTCAGATTAGGCAAGGCCTCTTTCCCTTCTGGTCTATAGTCTCCCTTTTGTAATATGATGAGGTGTGCCTGGGTGTGGTAGTTCTTCAGGCCTTGCTGGGATGAACTCTCTGATCTTGTTAACATAGTGCTAAATAGTCTCTGACACTGTTGATGGAGAACTGATCATTGCGTTCCTTGGCCTTCCCTTGGTCACAGATTTCTTCCATGTCGATACAGGGGAGTGGAAGGTGCAGCTTCCTCCCACCCTCAGTGGAAGTCTGTGCCTGGGGCTCATAAGTAAACCTCAGTGTAAACACCAGTTTAGCAGCCCACACCATTACTGTGTTGCTGCAGTCCTTTTCCTTCACATGCTTTATCCCTTCCCAAGGTTCTGCACCCTTCTCTTGTTTGTCTGTCTGTCCCTAGGTCTCCTCCCAGGCTCACTTCCACAGCCCCAGGAGGCTGGCCTCTTCTTTTTCTCTCTGGTAACTATGGAAAGGCAGATTTATATAATCTTGCTGCCATCCCATAGTCACGTGGCCAGTCTATGACATGATCTGTGAGGAATTTTTCCTTTTTAAGGCCCAGCTTGTTCCATGACATCTCCATATGGGTAGGTACTGTTAATATTCTCACTGATGAGTGGAGGCATTTAGCTTAGCTAATAGTACTGAAGTGACTGATAGCACACTATGGCGCATTGATTTCCTACAAAACTTTGTAATATTCTTTTAAGTGCTATGAGCATAACATTAAAAGCAGGGTTGCAATTATGTTTCAGGAACCTCTGTTGAGACAAATTTCCAGAGTGATGTATTGGGAGCTTAGCCAATCATAACTTATTCATGGGAACTGGAGAAATGTGTGATCATTCCCTATACATCATATTAACACTTTATGCCTTCCTACGGGGATATATTCTGTATGTAATGTGTGAAATTCAGTAAGCTTTGTTTGTTCTTGCACCAATTCTACAGGCACATCAGTGTCAGTCATGCTAAGGTTCCCTGCCCATGCAACTTTAGTTAAAAAATATACACATCTCAAGTAATTATGAACCTTTATATAGGATTTTAATTTCTAGTGCTTCATGTTTGCAAGAACAGATTGTCTCAAATTTTCATAAATGTGCATTCCCCACAAGCAGAAAGATGTAGCTTCATAGATAGCACGGGGAGGTCATAGGACAGGGTAAAATGGAGGATGGGTGAGGAGAGCATGTGAAGGCCTATAGAGTGGCTTCTGATAGAGCTCTTCACCGCTTTGGATGAGCTCTGCTCATCTTTAGAATTTATGTTCAGCCGTCCACCCAGATACTGGAGCTCTGGATTTCAGCTTCAGAGAGTAATGAGACTACAAAGCTTGTGATACAATTCAGCCACTTCATTATTTCCAGGGGGAGAATTCCTATTAATCAGTTCACATAGTGTCAGTGCTAGAGATGGTCTTGAACTGACAGCTTTCATTTAAAAAAAAAAACAACCGTTCAAACTATGGGAAAATTGTGATTTGAATCTTACGCTAGAATCCAGCTTTGTGCATTTGGCCCATTTCTAGTACTAATGTTGTGGGTCTCTTTCATGTGCTCTTTGTTGGAATAAATGTTTTATTGACTGTGTTGTGTATAAGTTTCAAGCTCTTCTTACTGTCTCCCTTACCGCAGGTTGGCTTGTCCCGTTGGATTGTGTTTATGCTTACTTCATTTCTGAGAGACTTTCAATATCATGTCAAAATGCTACTCCAAGCTGCATATATCTTTTGTGTACCAGTCAGAGGCTATGTAGTGGTGATTCACTAATATAACAGCCCATAGAAAATGTACTGCAAAGTAGACAGTAAAAAGGTGTACCAAGCAGGTACAGATAAAGCACTCGATTCGCATTTGGGGAATATGGAGAAAGCCAGTGTATCAAATGGATGCTTGTTAATTGGCAAGGGATGTTGCCATATGTGCCACCTAATTTATATTGACTTGTTCTCACTTACAAATACTTTAGTGTGCAGATGCCTCTTTCTCTGTTCACCTCTTATCTTACTGAAGGCATTTCCCACTCTCTTATTTTTTATATGAATTGTGCTTGGATATCTTTAAAAAACCCACTACAGATGAAGACTGCAAATCAGCTCATTAATTTGACTGGAGGAAAGAACTATTTGATGTGGCTAAATTGAGGTAGCTAAATTATGACTGCAGATATAGGTATGTGGCATGAAATAACTACTTAGGTGCTTATAAGCACAAGAAGGGAGAGGAATTTTAGTTGGTCTGAGGGGATAAAACTGCTCACAGTGTAATGTACTGACTTTATATGAAAACGTGTGTTACTGTCCTCTACTGGCTGGCTCACAGAGAGGATAAGGGGCCTAATCTATGCCAGTATGTATCTCACCTGTAGCTGCAGTGGAAGATGCCTGTGATTTTGTATCTGAGAAACCAGGATTCTAGTCCCAGCTCATGCTGTGTGTCTGTTTAATATAGTAATTGTGCCTATTGTTTGTTGTCATCAGTTCATTACAATGGATGAAATTAAGAAAAGGAAAATTTAGACCAAATAATGAGAACAACTTCATAACAATGAATTCTATTAGGTAAAGCACCAGAAAATCACTGTAGAGGGAAATCTTGCATTGTCAAGGGAGGTGACCTAGATCGCTTGTAATTTATTTGTGGTAGCATCCACTGTGTACTAGGCAATTTCCATAGATTTGAGGATTGTCCATGCTCTGAGGAACTCACAGTCTAGGGACAAAAAAGCATAGATCATGGGAAAGGGAGTAACTGGCAACTTGATTCATTATAAGCAACATGACAAAAGTGGATCTTTAAGAGATTTCACTGTGGACAGAATAGGAGCTTTGCACTTGAATTTACGGAGGTTATAACATGCATAAGGGGGTATGCATAGAACAAAGTGTGAAGGTGATTGCAAGGAATCTGATAAATAGATGGATAAGGGTGGGAGCATTCGCAGAGCAAACGGAGTAGGGGACAAAACAAATCTCGATAAGGGAGGATAAATACAGACTAGCATAGTTTTATATGGGGCTTTGAAGGAACTGACAAGAACCTTAAATTTGATATGTCAGATAGGATCCCAGAGCTGGGACTTGAGAAAAGGATGTTACAAGATTAAACAGGTAAAGAAAATAAGTTTGATGACAGCATTTTATGCAAACTGAAGAAGGGTTCTGTGTGTGTATTTGCTAGATCAGAAATGAGGAAGTTCCAGTAATCAGTGGATAGTACAGGGAAAGAATGGTAGTGCCTAAATAAGAGACTTGTCTGCTGTGATGCAGAGAAAAGGAAATATCTTGGAGGTTAAGAGGAGGAAGACGCAATAGGATTTGAAAATGGTTTGGCTGTGTGGGGAATGCAAGGGAAGAGGCAGGAGTTAAATATTGTCCCAATTTGTGGGCCTGAGTCACAGGGTAGTGGTGGTATTGACAATGATAGAAAAGGAGGGAAGAATAGGCGATTTGGAAGGAGAGATACAGAATTTGTTTTTGGCTATATTCAGTTTAAGATGAGAGATATCCAAGAGAATATGTTGTAGAGAGAAGCTGAGATGCAAGATGGTACAAGGAAACAGTTCAGCGATGTAGAAAGAGATTTACAAATCATCACTATCCTGATGATGGCTGAAGCCATGTGATCTTATGAGATTGTAAAGGGGGAGAAGCGTAGGAGGAGCAGATCTCTGGGTAACCCTACAGAGAGCAGGAGAAGAGGGAGGGGAAAGAAGCATGCAAAAATGCTGGAGGTGTTAGGAGAATCAGGAGAGAACGGTATCTCGCAAACCCACTGAGGATAAGGCATCAAAAAGATGATGATAATTGTCAGAATCAAAAGCAGGAAGGAGGTCAGCGGATCATGGTAGAGTAGAGGCCCTGAGATTTATCCAGGAGGAGACCATAAGACACCCTGGTGAGAGCAGCTTCAATAACATGGAAACATTCATGAGGTGAGGGGTGGGCAGTTTAACCTCAAGGTTATCTGAACCTGTTAATTGACACCATCAACTTCTCAATGAAAATAACAGATTATAGGAGTGTAGTAATTGATCCTACACACTGTAAGCTTCATAAAAGGATTTCACTGTTACATATTATCAAACTGTAGACTGCAGTGATTTATATTTACACATTCCTATAAATTTCTGACACCAAAGTTATATGTTTAACTCTCATGAACATTTTATTCTTCATATAGAGGTCTCCAATAGCTTTCTCTATTGCCTGCAGCATAGAGCTGGCTTAGATTCTGCCCCAGGCCATGTATTTAGAAAACATTTAATTCATTTTGGGTAGTCACCTAGGAAAGAAATTAAGTGAAAGAGGTTAAGCAGCTGTTGAATGTTGAGTAACTCAATACATTAGACAGGTTGGGGTTTAATAAACATCAAGGTACTTGGGTTGAAAGCTGATCTTGGAGTTGAGATTCTAGGAAGAAAGGTCGTGTTTCCGTTTTAATTACAAAACCAAAGAGACCTCTGTCTTTATCATGCTTTACAAAGTTTAGAAATTATAATGAACTGTGTTAAACTGTTTTTCTCTACATGGGAATACACTGAATGGCTTTTTAATTAATATTTATGACTATGAAGAATTTTTGCTTTGTTGGAAACCAGTGGCCTCTTGGCTCACTCTTCATAAGAGCGGGTAGTAAAAAACAGTTTGTCCTCAGGCTTTGTAGGCTGTCCATATTACTGAGCCAAATAGAGAAAACAAGGCTTGAATGCCAGAATGTGTTGGGCATCTCCGCCAAGTGATCAGAGAGCCTATTCAGTGGGCCAAATTGAAACAAAACCAGAAATATGTTAGGCAAAATCATTTGTTTCTCCGATTTGTTCTTTCTCTAGAGTACTAGAATTTTGTAACCTCTTCAGGTGCAATCTGGGCCACATGTGACCCTCAGCTGGAAAGTAGCCCCCTTTCAGTTTAGGCTGCAATCTTGACCTAACATCATAGGAATAGATTCAAATCCAGGGATTCAGAGCCAACTCTCCCACTTCCTAAGAACTCAAAGGGCTTGGATATGAGATTTCATCTTTTCTCTCTCTAAGTATCATACTCATAAGCCCAGATTTTCAAAAGCAAGCACGCTTTATCCATACCCGTCTTGAGTGCACACACAATGCCTGATGTGTAGCGTAAAAAGTCAGAATCAGTGTGCTTAGCCAATATTCACGCATAATTCGTACCTAGCAGTGGATGTATATAGAATGTGTGTGGGGTGGATGAAGAAGAAAATGTTAAAGTAGTTGATGGTTATTGGCAAACAACTTTCATTACACTGAACGTGTTTATTCATAATGGGTAACCTGTAAGGTGCCTACAGAAAGCTTATAACTTATCAAAACTGATAATCACTGCGAGATGAATGTACAGGTAATATTTAAATAATGTAACTATATTGAAAGTATGCTTTATGGTCTTGGAGTAAACATTAGTCAGTGGGGCTAAGTCTCAATGATGGCCCATTAAAACAGGAGGGAGTTGTCTCCCCTCTTTTGTTAGCTGGTGATGTGATGCAAGGTTTAGTTATCTAGCCTTGCACAATCCCAAGACTATCAATGGAAAACCATCAACGACAACTATAGACAATCAAGATCACTGGGAGGTAAAAAAAGGAACATTACAACAGACAGTGGATCACCCTATCTATGAATAGAGACAAAACACTTTCAGCATAACACAGAGTGGGGAGAGGCACTCTGTATCCATTCACTGAGGAAACAACTTGAGGAGCAGGGGTATTTTCATGAAAGTTTGTACCTTGGTTCCTGTGAAGCAAGTCAGCACTGCAACAGAATGAACTTTGTGGGGAAAACTTGCTTTATTAGATTGATAAGTGTAAACCCTAGTTCATGTCTTATTATTTTATTCTGTGTTGCAACCATTTGTTTCCATCACTCTCTCCCTCTCTCTCTTGTTTCTAGTTGAATCTCTATTCTTTCTTAAATAAACCTACTTTTGTTTTATTGTAAGTGGCCACAAGTGCTGTGTGGTTTACAGAGGCAGTGATTTAAGGTAAATCTCATAAATTGAGGTAAACTGCTTCTTTGGGGACAGAGGATCTGGGATTTCTGTGGCATCAGAGTGGAGCGCTTCAAGGGAACTTGGGAACTGGGGTGCAGCTGTTAACCTGCACAGAAATGACAGGTCTGGCATAGCCTAGAGTAGAGTGCTGAAGTGCCTACCAGGCTTTAAGAAGCTAACACCCAGCCAACTCAGGCAAGGCTACCTCTCGCTAGAGGCAGGGGTGACTCATAGTCCAGGGTACCCCAAGAATCTTCACGGTACTCCCTTCAGTTTGTCTAGAAGGCTTTCCTATTCTGGTTATAGGTGCAGTGTTGCCAACTCTTGTGATTTTTTTTTTTTTGTGTGCAAGTGACTGGATTTTAGCTGGGGTTGGAACCAGTCTTACTGTGACGCAAGAACCTCTAGCGAATTTAAGCCATGCCTGGAGGAATAATCCACTCAGTTTGGCTTCCTGCCCCACTTGTCCACCTCCTAGGGCTGAACCACCAAAGCTGCTGCAGGCAGAGTGCTCTCTCCTTCCCCCTCCCCTCAACAACCCCAAACTATTCTCCCAGGAAGGCACGGGAAGCAGAAAGAGCCCAGCTGCTGAGAATGGCTCCATTCCTTCCTCTCCCTCTCTTCCTGTGAGGAGTGGTGAAGGGACAATGCTTCTGCTCCTCACCTTGCAATACCCGTTCCGGGAAGGGAGAGAGTGTGAAGAACCCATGGAGCTGCTCCCCCAGCCTGAAAGGGGAAGAGGGAAACCTGCTGCAGACCCTGCCCCCTTCCCGCCCCCCCCCCCCGGCCTGGGAGAGAGGCAGGATGAAGAACCCCAGGAAAAACAGAAGGGAGTGGAGAGGGCAGAACTGATGGGGGGCAGGAGGACAGGATTGATTTGGAGTTTGTGGGCAGGATTAATTGTTGGGCAGGGGACAGGCAGATGCAGGGGTAAGAACTCCTGCAGCGGGATCCAAAATCATCTGACCCAATAAATTTAGGAGAGTGGGCAGCAGTAAGAGTACATGTACCCAGCAGCTGGGAGGTGTAATTCCCCGCTTGGGTAGATGGACACACGCTAGCTCTGATAGAGCTAGTGCAGCTGCGGTGGCTCAGGCTAGCTATCTGAGTACAATTCCTTCCTAGCCCGAGCCACCACCTTAGCCACTGTGGCCAAACTGGTGTTTTTAGTGGGCTAGTTCCATCAGAGCTAGCACGTGTACGTCTATTCGAGCTGGGAATTACACCTCCTAGCTTCAGTGTATATTCTCTCTCACACGCACACTCTCACACACATATATAATATGTTCTGGGAATGGGTGACAGAATTCAAAAATCAAAAGATAGACCAAAAACTCAATATACATTTTTAATTTTTTTTTAAATCTCATGATTTTGGGTTAATCTTATGATTTTGGGGATCTGATTCATGATTTTTGATCTGTTGAGTTGCACAATACTGTATATTTTCTAAACGTGAAATCAAAATAATCTGTTTTGTTGGTAAAAATGTCCATTGGCGAAAATGCCTAGTAAGAGTTGGACACCTTTATAAATAGCAGAGTGAAATTTAGTCACTGTATTCTGAATGTGTAGAGCCAATTCAAGACCATGTAATTGACTAGATTGATAATGTAATGACCATATCGTTGATATTTCCCCAGACACAATCATTCTTAAATATAATCATTGTGAGCATATCTGTTTGCATGTACAAACTAATTTAATAATGTATGTAAAATGGTATTTTTATGGGCATAATTCACCAACATATGCAGATTTGAAGTTTATGTACATAGAAATGAATAAGCTAAGTCATTTTTGTGGGGGCAATTAGCAAAACCTCCTTAAAGTAAACTTCCATGTGATATATTACAGTGTGTCCTCTTCTGCCAACTTAAATGATTATTAAAGCATATTTATTTCAAGTAACATTGCTTAATACAGCTCAATCCCTAGATATTTATCGGAATAAGAAAAAATAACCAAACTATTTTCAAAAGCTCACTTTTGTCTTCATTATAACTGTTGTAAATTTTAATGAGCCTCTTAATGAAATCTGAGTAATAGCTCTACATTTACAAGTTACTAGTTGCTATGTTGGCCTCCAGCTAGGGTCTTTTTATAATTCTGGTGCTACATTATTACCTATTGACCTTTCCTAAGGTCAGGTTAGCCTGATTTTTAGTCCCTTATGCTGCAAGTCATGTTCGTGTGATACATTCAAGCTTGGTTTAAAATTACAAATAAATATTGATACTGAAATGAACACATTGCAAAAAGGCAGTTATTTGGAATTGCAATCTACTGTTCAGCAGTCATGTATCTGAGGTCAACAGTGGTTTTGCATAAAGAAAGAGCTGTAATTTTTCTCCATACTTGTTTGATTCTCTGCATTCTTGCAGTTTGTTCCTCAGCAGCTTTAAGCAACCTTGCAGAAATCAACCCTTAAGAGACCCTCCCTATGTTTTCACTCTTGTTTTGATGAGAAATTAAATCCACTGGTGTTTCAAAGGAGACTAGTCAGTCTCAGTAATCTCAGGTGGGCAACTGAAGTGTAATGAAACATGACAATGTTGTGTTGTTTTTACAGTGACAGTCTCCTGCTCAGACCACATGAAATAGGTTTAACATGGATTCTTGTTTTCATTAAAGAGGAGAAGGATGTTTTCTGCTTCCTACTGGATTAAAGATTTGTGTATCTGGTTCCCTGCTGTGCACTAAGCAAACATCTCCTATAACTGCAAAAACAGTTGTATCAAGATTGGTAATTACATAATCAGCTAGCATAAATTTTTACCTACCACATGTCTTTGGTTCTCTAATGACATTTTAAAATATGATAATGAGTTATGGCAAAAGCAACAATTGAACTTTCAGTGCATAGATGTGCTGATTTCCTACTAACATACATTCTTTAGCATTGTATTTTTCCATGGCCTAACAGGCAATTCACAAGGGTCAGTGTCTCTTAGGCCTGGTCTACACTAGGCGTTTATGTCGAAGTTAGCGCCGTTACATCGAATTAACCCTGCACCCGTCCACACCGCGAAGGTATTTAGTTCGACATAGAGGTCTCTTTAATTCGACTTCTGTACTCCTCCCCGACGAGGGGAGTAGCGCTAAATTCGACATGGCCATGTCGAATTAGGCTAGGTGTGGATGGAAATCGACGTTAATAGCTCCGGGAGCTATCCCACAGTGCACCACTCTGTTGACGCTCTGGACAGCAGTACGAGCTCGGATGCTCTGACCAGCCACACAGGAAAAGCCCCGGGAAAATTTGAATTTGAATTCCTTTTCCTGTCTGGCCAGTTTGAATCTCATTTCCTGTCTGGACATCGTGGCGAGCTCAGCAGCACTGGCAACGATGCAGAGCTCTCCAGCACTGATGGCAGTGCAATCTCAGAATAGAAAGAGGGCCCCAGCATGGACTGATCGGGAAGTCTTGGATCTCATCGCTGTGTGGGGCGATGAGTCCGTGCTTTCCGAGCTGCGATCCAAAAGACGGAATGCAAAGATCTATGAGAAGATCTCTAAAGACATGGCAGAGAGAGGATACAGCCGGGATGTAACGCAGTGCCGCGTGAAAATCAAGGAGCTGAGGCAAGGCTACCAGAAGACCAAAGAGGCAAACGGACGCTCCGGATCCCATCCCCAGACATCCCGTTTCTACGAGGCACTGCATTCCATCCTCGGTGCGGCCGCCACCACTACCCCACCACTGACTGTGGACTCTGAGGATGGGATAGTGTCCACGGCCGGATCCTCGGACATGTTAGCGGACGGGGAAGATGAGGAAGGAGATGAGGAGGACGAGGCAGTCGACAGCGCTCACAACGCTGATTTCCCCGACAGCCAGGATCTCTTCATCACCCTTACAGAGATCCCCTACCAACCCTCCCCAGCCGTTACCCCGGACACAGAATCTGGTGAAGGATCATCCAGTAAGTGTTGTAAACATCTAAACATTTATTTGTAACAGAACATGATTATTAACAATTTAAAAAATGGGTTTCTCATGATTAGTTTGATTAACTTAACGGTTCAGTCATGGGCAGTGCAACTATTTGAAAAAAATCTAGCAATGTCCGGTTTTGCATGATTGTCCTGCCCAAGCCGCTCTACTGTGTAGTCCCTGCTACTGCAGCTACAGTAAGATGCGGTCTATATGTCCGGGGATGGAGCAGAAATCCTCCTGGGACATCTCAAGGAAGCTCTCCTGCAGGTAATTTGAAATCCGCTGCATTAGGTTCTTGGGGAGAGCGGCCTTATTGGGTCCTCCGTAGTAGGACACGTTGCCGCGCCACGAGACTAGCAAGTACTCCGGAATCATTGCTTGGCACAGCATGGCGGCATACGGCCCTGGTCTTTGGAGGCTTTCCCGGAGCATTCTCTGTCTGTCGCTCTCAGAGATCCTCATGAGGGTGATGTCGCTCATGAAGACCTGCTTTGAATGAGGTAGGGGAATGTTATTAGTGTTGGCTGGTTTGCAGCCACGCGGTGGAGGCGGGAAAGGGTCAGCCGAAAGGGATCGTTCCCGGGGACAGCCGCGAGGGTGTGGGACAGGAGCAAACTTCCTGCTTGCCGGATTGCTGGCAGCAGGGACCGACATTGATTTCAATGTGAAATGAGGCCATTGCTAATATTAAAGTTTTAAGCTGCCACGAATCTACGGCTTACCATGTCTGCCTGCAACAGAAATTCCGTTGTCCTGACAGGGTTCTCAAAAGTGCTCTGCAAAACCACAGACAGTGAATGCGAAGGCCGAGAATTCGACCTTGTGCTGAGTGCGCATGTGATAGGTGCTGTGCATGGTCCTGTTCACAGAGAAAGACTATGTTCTTTGTTCACAACTACATTTATGTTTCTGAGGAATTCACTCCCTTTTTCCCATTCCCACAGCCCCATCTGCGACTGTCTCACAACCTAGCCTGTCATCACACTCCCAGAGGCTAGGGAGGATTAGGCATAAGAAGAAGAGGACACGGGAGGACATGTTCTCCGAGCTTATAGCCTGCTCCAGAGCACAGGCAGCACAGCAGACCCAGTGGCGGGAGAACTTGTCCCAAATGCACCAAGCCAACATGGATCGGGAGGAGAGGTGGCGTCAGGAAGACCAGCAGGCGACTCAAACCCTGCTTGGACTACTGAGGGAGCAAACGGACACGCTCCGGCGCCTTGTGGATGTTCTGCAGGAACGGAGGCAGGAGGACAGAGCCCCGCTGCAGTCCATCTCTAACCGCCCTCCCCCGCCACCAAGTCCCATACTCCCTTCACCCAAAGTGCACAGAAGGAGAGGCGGCAGAGTCCCTGCTAACTCTCACTGCACCCCTGCAGAGAGCTCGAGCAGCAGAAGGCTCTCAGTCCCCAAAGTTTGACAAGTTCTTTCCTTCCCGCCTGACACAAGCCCCCGTCCAAGTTTCACTTCCCAGTCCCCTGTGTAGTTGTTAATAAAAAATATGTTTCTGTTAACTACTGTTTCCATCATGTTCTTTTGGAGGAGGGGGGGAAAGGGGGTTGGTAATTGGACAGGACAGTCACCTTTGGCAGGGTACATAGTCGGGGGCAGGCACAGCAGCAGGGCACATACATAGTGCAGTGATGCAGTGACTACTTACCCTGGTTAGTCTGGGAGGTTCTTTTCATGTTATGTGGTGGGAGGTGGGTTGCTCTGTGACTTTGTGGCACGGGAGGGCAGTTAGAGATCTGAAGCGGCGGTCCTTAGGCAGGATCACAGAGCCACACAGCAGGGGATCTGTAAGCGTCCCCCCCCGCCACAAAGTCACATAGTACCCCCATACACACAGTCCCTATCAGGAGGGGTGACAGGCTCCGTTGAAAGAACCATCCCACCGCACCGGAGCCTGTCAGTCCTTCAGTTTAGAAGCTGCATTCGCGCGACTACACTACACCCGCTCCGCACCACAGTCTGCGTCCCAGTTTTAAAAAATTCCCGCGAAAACAGTATTACAGAAAACGGTGTGCTTTAACAAAGTAGAACTATTTTTATTTTGAAACGTGTGTTGGAAGTGGGGTGAAGGCTTCTCTGTACACAAAATTAGAAAGTCACAGGTTACCCTGCTCACTCAGGAACTTTGCTTTCAAAGCCTCCCGGATGCACAGCGCTTCCCGCTGGTCTCTTCTAATCGCCCGGCTGTCTGGCTGTGAGTAATCAGCAGCCAGGCTAATTTCCTCAACCTCCCACCCCGCCATAAAGGTCTCCCCCTTGCTCTCACAGAGATTGTGGAGCACACAGCAAGCTGCTATAACAATGGGGATATTGGTTTCGCTGAGATCACAGCGAGTCATCAAGCTTCTCCATCTCCCCTTGAGACGTCCAAAAGCACACTCCACCACCATTCTGCACTTGCTCAGCCGGTAGTTGAAGAGTTCTTTTTCAGTGTCCAGGGCACCTGTATAGGGCTTCATGAGCCAGGGCATTAGCGGGTAGGCTGGGTCCCCGAGGATGACTATAGGCATCTGCACATCCCCAACAGTTATTTTGTGGTCCGGGAAGTAAATACCTTGCTGCAGCCGTCTAAACAGACCAGAGTTCCTGAAAACACGAGCGTCATGAACCTTGCCCGGCCATCCCACGTAGATGTTGGTAAAACGTCCCCTGTGGTCCACCAGTGCTTGCAGCACCATGGAAAAGTAGCCCTTTCTGTTAATGTACTGGCTGGCCTGGTGGTCCGGTGCCAGGATAGGGATGTGAGTTCCATCTATGGCCCCACCGCAGTTTGGGAATCCCATCGCTGCGAAGCCATCTATGATCGCCTCCACGTTTCCCAGGGTCACTACCTTTGGCAGCAGTACATCAACGATTGCCTTGGCTACTTGCATCACAACAACCCCCACGGTAGATTTGCCCACCCCAAACTGGCTCGCGACTGACCGGTAGCTGTCAGGCGTTGCAAGCTTCCAGAGGGCTATGGCCACTCGCTTATGGACAGTCAGGGCTGGTCGCATCCGGGTGTCATTGCGCTTCAGGGCAGGGGACAGCAACTCACAAAGTTCAAGGAAAGTTCCCTTCCGCATGCGGAAGTTTCGCAGCCACTGTGATTCATCCCAGACCTGCAGCACTATGCGGTCCCACCACTCAGTGCTTGTTTCCCGTGCCCAGAATCGCCGTTCCACGGCATCAACATGACCCATTGCCACCGTGATGTCCTCGGCGCTGGGTCCCCTGCTTTCTGAGAGGTCTGTGCTACTCTCACACTTCAGGCCATCACCGCGTTGACGTAGCCTCCTCGCCTGACTTTTCTGCATCTGCCTCAGGGCAACCTGTATGATAAGCTGCGAGGCGTTGAGAGCGGCCACAACTGCAGCGATGGTTGCAGCGGGCTCCATGCTCACAGTGCTGTGGCGTCCGCGCTGTCAATGACTTGAAAAGTGCGCGAAATGATTTCCCGCCGGCGCTTTCAGGGAGGGAGGGAGGGCGGGAGTGAGTGATGGATGGATGACGACAGTTACCCAAAAGCACCCTCGACACATTTTTTTACCCAGAAGGCATTGGTGGCTCGACCCAGAATTCCAATGGGCAGCGGGGACTGCGGGAACTGTGGGATAGCTGCCCACAGTGCACCGCTTCCAATGTCGACGCTTTCCCCGTTAGTGTGGACTCACAAAGTCGAATTACTGTCCTTAGTGTGGACACACACGTTCGACTTTGCAATATCGATTCCAAATATTCGATTTAAGTAAAATCGAACTACTCTCGTAGTGTAGACAAGGCCTAATACTTTGCACAGCTTGCTCCCTCATAAATCACAGTCAGCAGCTCAACTTTACTATGGGCTGGGCAGTCAAGTGAACTTATTGTCTGATAGTGGGTGTCCTACGGACAAAGGGAAGATGAACAAAAGAAGCAGTAGTCAGACCAATAAGTCATGTTGTTCCAGGAACCACAAACAGTAAAAAGAGATTATTCTGGTCTCTGGCTTTTCCATCTAACTTGCACAGAATGAATGCGTTAGCCTAAATTTTTGTTGTTGTACCTTTCATAAACAGGACCTGGTATAAAATAAAATTAAATTTCATGTAGCACTTTCAAATACCCATAGTTTCCCAGCGAGTTTCTAAATGTAGGTTGGATGAGGTTTACTTGCTATTTGGTTGTGATAACCAAGTAAATTTTAAGTGGAAGCAGTAACTTGGTTGCTGTCACTCCTGCCTTCTAAAAAGTGAAGTTTAACATTGCTGCTGCTTTCCTCTCCAGAAGGATGTGCTATTCAACAATGGGTAAGTCCTGTATGATACTTTAGTTAGAGCAATTTAGGTGCCTTCAGGATCAGGTATGTTATGTACATGAGGGGGACAAATTTAACTAGCACATGAAATAAAATCCTTGTCAACAGTATAAATCTATATAACAAGTAGAATTCATGTTCTGATTGTAATATTAACCAACATTATACGCATTCTGTATACCAGCAGAAATATTTAATAGTCTATTTAGTAAGAAAAATGCTATGTATGTACAGGTCCTAACACACTGAGGTTCACATACTGATTTACTGGGGTCTCTGAGCCCACCAATAATAAATACTTCATAATAATGTAATTCTGTTCATTTTCTAATGGTGAATATTTATTTTTGTCACTGAAATAATGGGGATGTGACAGACCCGATGACTTGATCTATCTCAAGTTTATATAAAAACCTTTCGACTGAAAATAAACATGGGAAGTTTTCAGACCCAAATTAAATGTTCTAGGGGGAAAAAAGTAGCAATAACTGAACATGGGGATTATGGTGAAAGTCTATTGACATCTTTAACTATAACATCTTCTACCATAGATGTTATAATGAAGGACCTAAACTTCAAATACAATAAAGTAAATTGACAAGGACTTGCATTCTGCA
This sequence comes from Trachemys scripta elegans, assembly GCF_013100865.1. Lineage (NCBI taxonomy): Eukaryota > Metazoa > Chordata > Testudines > Emydidae > Trachemys > Trachemys scripta. The sequence goes on along the minus strand of NC_048305.1, from coordinate 29,445,974 downwards.
GTTTGTCGTCTAATTGGTTCTATTTTGTACTTAAATCTGTAAATGGCAGTACATAATAAATAAGAACAGAATGTGTTCCAGTTACTTAGTAATTTGTAATGCATTTTGAATTTCTGAAAAATAATATAAAGTGCTTCAAAACATTTCAGCTGATAGAAAAAAAATATGATCTTCTTGAGACTGCATGCTGAATCTACAAAATAAATTAATGCTTCACTATTTTAATCAGTGAATGCAACAATGGGTTGTGAACTGGGTGGGAGAGAGGGGAATGTATGGTACTTCAGCATAATGGATAGGGGATTTTGAAATATCACTAGCAGTGTGGAATATTTAAGTCCTGATCCTGTGAACACTTATGCCCTTGAGTATTCCTACTGAGTTAAATGGGAAGATCTAATTTATGTAAGTGCTCATGGATGCCACTGGGCTGCCCTGTATCTGAGAATAGCCAGGTCCCAAATAGCTCCAGCCACTCCCATACCTGTCCTGGCATACTCCCTTCTTACACTTCAGGAACTGCACAAGGTATGGTAGTAAGGGGACGCCAGTCTGGTGATGTGCTCTGAGTGGCTGTTATGCCAGCTTTTCAGCCCCTGTATGACATATGAGCTGTTTAAAGAGGCTCTATTTGAGCCTGAAATGGGTCTTCCAGCCCAGTAGTTCTCAAACTTTTTTTGTGTGGACCACTTGAAAATTGCTGAGGGTCTCGGTGGACCACTTAAGGATCTTTCCAAATGTTGTTTGTACCATTAGCTAACTATTGTAAAGCGCTTTAGATAAAAGTGCTATATTAAAAAACCCTTAATAATAATAAACTTTTTTTGTTCTACAAATAAAAGCACACAACTCACATTTTAGCATCAGTAGTCTTACCTTTCTAATGTGATGGATGTGCCCTCTCTCCCCCGCCGCAGCAGCCCCCGAGCTGGGGCTGGGAAGGAGAGGGGTCTCTCCCCCACCACAGCACTGAGGCTGGCAAGGAGGGCCGTCTTTCCCTGGCAGCCCTGGAACTAGGGAAATTTGCCTCTTTCTCTGGCTACCTCAGGCTTGGTCTACACTACCCCCCTAATTCGAACTAAGGTACGCAATTTCAGCTACGTGAATAACGTAGCTGAAGTTCGAAGTACCTTAGTTCGAATTAGTTCGAACTTACCTTGGTCCACACGCGGCAGGCAGGCTCCCCCGTCGACTCCGCGGTACTCCTCTCGGCGAGCTGGAGTACCGCAGTCGACGGCGAGCACTTCCGGGTTCGACTTATCGCGTCCAGACTAGACGCGATAAGTCGAACCCAGAAGTTCGATTTCCAGCCGTCGAACTAGCGGGTAAGTGTAGCCAAGGCCTTAGTCCTGCACATCCCAATCCCCCCCCCCCACACACACACCCTATTACCCTCTTCCACATACCTCCTATTCCCCCCAAGGCCACCACCTCACCTTACATGTGCGTTTTCTGCAGGTCCAGGCACCTAATTAGTGGAGCCACAGCTGCGCGGCTCCACTAATTAGGTAGGTGGCCCTTCATTTTTTCTTGTGCAGCCACCCAGGTGCGCACCTTAGAGGGAACTATCCGTGAACCATCTGAATGGAGCTCATGGACCACCAGTGGTCCGCAGACCACAGTTTGAGAACCTCTGCCCTAGTCCATCCACTCCCTTGCTAATATGCGTGTATAATTTTCAGATGAAGGGCATATCCTACCTTCCCCCAGCTGTTAATCAGAAGGAAGAAGGATTATGCCAAGAAGGAAGAATGAGACTAGCAATAGAATTGAAAGCTCATTTTTTTGCTAGAAGTCTATTCCACTCCATTCATGTTTTCTCTTCTGCCTCCTTTTCCACATAACATTTCTTTTTTCACCAACTGTACCCCTTATCCAGTGTAATGATAATTGCAGGCACTTAGTGCACTATTATCTTGCCTTTGGCAATAGGTTGCTGATAATGGCAGTCAGACCAAGAGAATTTTAATTTAGCAGCTCAAAGACAGCTCTTCTATGGGCAATAGCCACTGTGAGGGAGTGCTTTGTTTCACTTCCCTATTGTTACTATCCTGGCTCTTGACCCCACTGTCAGTGTCAAACCCTGGACTATAGTCTTATCCATAGTAAGATTAAAAACTTTAAATCTGAATTTACAGAGGGATAAAAACAGGTTCCAAAGTACATTTCCTCTCTTTTCTTGCCTCCACTGGTCCCTTTATCTCATTAAAGAGACCAATGATTCACTCGGCACATAGCAGCAAATCTGTCTGTCTGTTGCTAATCTGTGTTAAAGCACTGGCAGTTTCCAACAGTTAGATTCAGTGATTTCGCAAGAGAAGAATCCCTATTTCTGCAGTGTCAGGGAAGCACAGAAAGTTTCCCAAAAATTGGTTCTGGCAACACATGCTTTGGTGCACACACAAGTGTTTGTGATTTATTAGTGCTTTAAAACTATTACAATGAAGAAACTAAGTGTATGTCCACAAATTAACACATTTCCCCTAAAGCTAATTGCTACCCTGTACAGGGTGGCAGGCAAGGGCCTGTTTCAAATAGCTCTCCCCTTTCTTGCAAGCCTTCCCTCTTTGACCTAGGGCACCTCTCCTTCCTGGGTCACTTCCTGTGTAGGTCACTCACTCTGGTAAAGAGGAGGGAATGTTCATTTCCTGTTGCAATCAGCCAGTCCAGACTATTCAGTAATTTAGGCTGGGAAAACAGCAGCTATGCTACAGATACCAGGTAATGACATAAGTGTCAGTGTCTGAGCCAAGGGTTCAAACTGGTTAATAACAGTACTACAGATTATTTCCACAAAGCTGACATACCTCCACTTTCCTAGCTACAAGTCTACCAAAAATATAGATGTTTAGTAAGATCGGATCAGGCTAATCAGCTCATGTGCAATTTGCTCTTTTATTGCTTCAGTTTACAACTGATATTGGGATGCAGCAGCAATTTAGTTGTATGCAACTGGAGTAATAGTTTCTTAATCTCTTGTGAAAGATGCATGTCATGTCTCTGGTGCTAGGAAGAATTTTTTTCTTTTATGAAGCTTTTCCTACATTCCTTTAATTGTAACAAGCTTGTGTATTGGGAATTGTTAAGCTAGTAGATGTAGCACCATTCCCAACATCTTTATAATTACAGTATTGTATATTGACATTGATGCATTTGCGCAACTCCCACTGTTGCGAATGAGTGCTGTGTGTAGAATGAGCATGGCAAGTAGCCTTATGTATTTCCCGGTAAAAGAAGAAATTTGATAAGTAAATTGGAAAGATTGGCGAGAAAGAGGGCGATCCCCATAAGAATAGCAGATTTGGGAGGGTTCCTTTGGCAGGACATTGATTTCAGAGATCAACCCTTCGGTCCTATGAGGAATAATACGATTCAGCAAAGAGACAGCAGATGGGTTAATCTCTAGTACTGAATGTGGACATTGGAAGAGTATAGGCCACCCCAAGAAGTCAGTGGTGGTCCCTGTTACAGTTCCAAAGAACTACAGCGTCTTTTAAATCCTTCATACTGTGGATAGAGGAGTTGTGATACGTTCTATCTTAGCCAAAATTATAAATGAATCTTGACAATGAAATAAGTACAGTGGGAAAAGGCGGGTTTTAGAACTACAAAGAGCCGTCTTTTGTGATTTTAACAAGTCTCACAATAATTATTGTTTCTTTTAAAGTTCCACTAAGTTGGAATCAGATTATTAATTGAGAAACTCCGCTTTCATTTAAAAGAAAATCTAAGCTTCTAGCTTTTATGGCTGTGGATCAAAGCTTGTAAACATGAACCGTAAATGTTCCAGCACCAGAAGGCAAAAAGAACCCCAAAAGTATAATTTTTATAAAAAATGTAGTGGTTTTTAATCCAATCTCTTGGGTTTTGGAGGCCTGACTCATGATTTTTTATTTTGCAGTATCGGAACTAATAGGTTAGATAAATAATGGAGATGAAAATGATTTCTGGAATTTTAGTAGTCCATCCAGAGATCAGGATTTCACAAAAATGAAATGGGGGCGAGGGAGCAGTTTTTTGTATTGTAGTTTACCAGGCAGATGCATACGCTTTGTAAAATTGTTAAGTCCAGTTTTTAATATTACTTTAATGTAATTGGAGTCCCTTGTAGATATTGGTTCTCTCTTATTTATCTTTCACTCAGACAATTTTATCCGATATACTGATTGCCTTGCTTGCTGTTAATATAAATTTCATTTTTCCTGTGTGGGATAAGAAATAGAGGTGAATCAGTATTCAGAGGCTTCAAGGAATGTTGAATCTGGCACTATCAAGGGAAAATAGCTGGTTTTGCAATGGGAATGGTATGGGAAACCAAATACTTTTAATGCTTCCTAGAAAGAAGAAAAATGAGCTGGCTTTGTAGCATGCTGATAACTGAGAACTTTAAAACTCTCTATTATTTTTAACAACTTTATAATAAACGGTATCTATGTAGCTTACCAGAGACCTTGATGATCATTTTAGGTTTATACCTGAAATAACAAGTACCAATTAAATTATTATATGAATTCATCATTTTCATATAGAAAAAAACTGAACTTGACAGACACTCTCTGCTTCCAAATAAAAAAATGCTTGCTAATGGCCAAAATTTGGGAACTTGCAGCCTCAAGTACACACAGATGGTAATTGTGCTTATTTTTTCTCCATCAAAAGACCTAGTGATGTCAGAATGATACTATATAAACCCATAACATAGTATTGTGTGCATAGTTCCTGGTTTCCGGCCTTCACGTGTAATACTTCATGGCTGTAACACATATGTGTAGGTCTGTGCAGAGAATTTGGAAATAGCAGTGAAGGGGACCCCAAAGAATTCAGATTATTCTTCCGTTTCTGATGCGATGAATTTATCAGTACAGAAACTTCCTGAATGCAAAATGAGAAAGTTACTTTGGGGAGTGTCTTTGTGTCCTAATAATAACTGGTTCTAATTACTTCACATTGTAGCTTAGCTTTTGGCACAGTTCCAAGTGGTCTGAAGTGAAAAACTCTATTTTTCCCTGTGCTTTAATTTTGCAACTGTATGATGTGCATGCTTCTTTATAACATAGATTGAGGCTTCTGGATAAACAATATTTTGTAAAAACAGCGCTGTTTTGCTTAAAAGTTTTGTATAATTGTGGTAGTAATGGTCTTGACTTAAAAATATATATTTGCATATTTGGTACAGCTGATTGATTGTTACAGTTTTTTATGGTTGTGATAACTGAAACTCAGCTTGCTTTAGTTTAACTCCAGTTTACACATACCCATTGTTATCTCACTTTTACTCTTGTACTGCATTATATTTTTTTAAATCAGTAATGCCACTTCCTGAAACTAAAATAATTAAGAAATGTTATGTGGTAGTGAGATTGATCCCTATTATTATAAGTTTCTTGCACTGTTATTTGGGTCTCTGTACCATGAACAGTATGAATACACAATTTATCAAATCTCTTTGGTTAAGATAGCTAGTACTCCCTAGCCATTTACAATGCCTGTGTAACACCGATGGAGAAGTAGTCAAAGATTTTAAAACTCATGAATTGTAATTGTGATATATAATTATTATAGCTGAGATATAATGGACTCTAATTTAATATATGCAGCTAGAAGAACAAAACAAAAACATAAATTCATTAAAGTTTTTCCAAAATAGCCAACCTATATCCAAATTTGTTGTGTGCATCTAAATTTATTACTCAAAATTTATCAATTCTGTTATATCAGAAATTCAGCTACACCTCTACCTCGATATAACGTTGAGCTTGTGAGCCAAAAAATCTTACCGCGTTATAGGTGAAACTGTGTTATATTGAACTTGCTTTGATCCACTGGAGTGTGCAACCCTGCCCCCCCAGAACACTGCTTTATTGCATTATATCCGAATTCGTGTTATATCGGGTGGCGTTCTATCAAGATAGCGGTGTATTTCTAAAATTTGACCTATGCAATTTGGAAAAGGTGAAAACAGATGAACCACAAATTGTAAAATTACATAAAATTGTATCAAAACAGAATTTTGTCACCTCTAATTACTACCCTATCTTGATTTCCTTGTTACAAATGCACTTGATAGGACTCCTATCTTTGATAGGTAGGGACTTCATACTTAATGTAGATAACTCAGCAGCAGTTGAGAGAAGTTTTGTCTACATGTGAAACCCATTTCATTTTATACAAGACATAGCCCAGTCTTGCATATAGAATTGGTTTGTCTAGCTCAAAAATAAAAGAAAGAAAGACAGAAAAGGGATGGACCTTGACTAAATATAGGAATGTGTAACTTACAGGAGAGGCTTTTTAGCCATTTTTGTTGAAGTTTTGTCTCTCATGAATATATATCACAAAGATCTATGTTAACTTGAAACCCTAATATTCATAACTTTACAAAACATAAAACCCTATGTAAGCAGGGGAATGGTCCCGCTGTTGTGGGGAACTAGGGTGACCAGACAGCAAATGTGAAAAATCAGGACGGGGCTGGGGGGTAATAGGAGCCTATGTAAGAAAAAGACCCAAAAATCAGGACTGTCCCTATAAAATCAGGACATCTGGTCACCCTATGGGGAACTTTCCTGGCTTATACACTACCCCAGTGAAATGGGCTAGCAAAAGGATCTGAGTCCTTGCTCCTTTACCCAGAGGCCTGCCTGACCTCAAGGGCTCCCCTCCAACTCTCCTGTGTGGCAGAGTCCTCAAAACCCCAACAAGGATTCCTGGGGGGCTCGATCCCCAGCCTTGTCATGGTCACTTAGGGCAGGGGCTAGAGTGTCCCCACTCCGGGGTTCTCTCTCTGCACTGGATGCTTCCCTGACCCACTGATCATTACATAGAGTTTGAAGCAAATACAATTTATTAAACAGCAATCGATTTAAAAAAAGAAGGAAAAAATGGGAAAGGTTAAAGGAAAACACATAGCTTGGGCCCCTGCTTTCTCCTTGGCTCGGCCCCACTCTGTCTGACCCAGGCAATTCCAGCTCACACAGAGGACAGGACCCCCCTGGTCTCCTGACTTCCTGATTAGCCTTCCCACCCTGTCAGTCAGGTTGACCTGAAGCATTGGCCGCTCCCCATTGTTTCTGGGGACTGTCAGTCTCAGGGTCCTGATTTCCCATTGACCCTTTCCCTTTCTTTTAGCATGGGGAGTTAGCCAACCAAAACACCCCACTGAGTTTTAGTAAGGGGAAAACAGTCTCCTTACATTGAAACTCTCTTTCAAAAAGTTCCTTTGTGTAGGGGGCTTTGACACAGCTACTGGACTGGTGGTGTCCTCTGTTACCAATGCCAATGGTGACACACAGAGGAAGCTATGTCAAGTCAGATAGTGGCCTGGGGTTTTGTGGGGGCTCACTCATTTGCAATTAGTCTTCAGTCTTGTGCTACCATGTATATCATAGCAGGTGTCAGTTGGACACAAAGTTCTTGTACAAAACTTAAGCACCTGTGCTGTGATTTCTTGCCCCACAAGAGATGTTGAATAATCTGCTGTTCCCAATGAAAAAAGTGGGAGCTAAGGGTACTAAGCATCTCAGAAAATGATGCCGCTAACATGTTGACTTATTAACATTTGTACAATTCCCATGGAAAATAAATGCTTTTTCCAGGAACGTGCCCTTGTAAGGTGGAAGTAAGTGGCTGAAAGGCCGTGCCTTCATTTAATGTAAAGGAAATAATATATCTATCCTACATTTTTCAACCTTCATTGCTGCTACATCCTCTGCCCAATCCAAGGAATTATACTCTCCCATATTAGCACCTATTCATTGAGCTCCTCAGCGTATTTTATTACAAACCATTGTAAAGTTGCATGGGGTAGTTCATGAAGTAATAAAATGTGGCATTTGTGACTGGATTTTAGATGGGATTCACTTAGAGAAAATTGGGGGCGGGAGCAAAAAAAACGGTAGTTTCTGATGCAAAGTGATGAAAATCATTACACAACTTTTATTTCCTTTTAAGAACTTCAATAAGGACTTGATTTGTGTAGCTAAGTGGGGTAGTAGTTCAGATCTTCTTAAAAAGGAGAAATGTGCTTTCTAGATTGTGGCAGTGTGGTACCAAATAAGGATGATTTATTCTCTTATAGAGTGGTGGAAAGCTGAATAATCCTGTGGATATATGTGTACCAGGCTGTTTTACAGTGACATTTTACTGATTTATGTCATCTTTATCCCTTTTATTTTCTTAATCAGTAAGGGAAACCAATATCATCTTTATTAGCTCCTGCATTTTTGTATAAATTTTTCTTTTGCTAATTTTTGTAGTATTTTTTCTTATGTCTCAACCCGAGTCAAATTATCTGGGAGAAAGACTTTAAAATTAAAGTATGCATAAAAAGAAAGCTCCAGTGAAGCCTACCAAACTGTTGTTTCTTCAGCATAAACAGAATTTCCTAACCTCAATTACTTGATTCGACTTCTGTTGTCAATAATTTACAATAACAACCATGTGAGAAAACTGGATTAGTATGGGACCAAGAAAAAATGTGTGGCTAAAATGAAGGTCATCTCAGACTATGAAGGACAGTTGAAAGATAACACACCCATTAACTGGAATAAGGTGACAAGCCAAGTTACTTATACAAAAAGTAAACAGAGATGTTTCCAACAGTCCGTGCAGCACCAACTGGAAAGAAATACAACGTGGCTTTTTGTGAAGTCCTAGGTAAATATTTTAGGTGAGTTCTGTTTGTTCTTCCTGAACTTATATAATTTTCCAAACTTTTTTCTCATACTGGTAACAGAGTTGAAGCCAGGGTTACATTAAAGTAATAGGATAGCTCTAGCACATGTAGAGAAAATGAGAAGCAGATAAAAAAATGAAATCTTGCTAACATTGCAAAAATAAAAAATTCCCGGATTATGCTGATGATTTACCACTGTTTTGCTTAAGTGAGAATTCGTTACAGGGTGCCTGGGAGAGGGAAACCTCTCCCAGACAGCAAGGCATGTGATACCATCAATAAAAGAAGCCTTCCAGTCAGAGTATGGGCTCCATAGTCTGCAGAGTCAGTAAGTCAGGGGCTGTTTAGCTATTTTGTGTTTACCGGTCACAACCCCAACATTAATTCATTCTTGGAATATGAAGCCATTTCATATTTACTCTTGTTATGTCTGGCAAGAGTCCTTAAAAAGTCCCCAGTTGGTGCTGCTTGACTCTTATATCTTTATAGTTTCTTTGATTGATTTGACAGAGCAATCACAGGCCTAAAACCAGACCAAGCTATTCCCGCAGATACAGAACATGAGACCAGACATAAAACTACAGTTAACTTTTGATTTCCTTTCTTTTTCTTCATGATCACAGAATAGTATATGTTAATATATAAATTAATGCTCACTTTATACATTAAGCTATGGTAATTATTGATTTTCAGAGAAATTAATGGCCTTTCTATCTGAAATGCCCTAATAGAAACAAAACATTCTGTAGATTGTCTTTAAAAAAGTATACAAAAGGCTTCATTTCTGTAGAAAATGATATGAGAATGCAATATTTCCATTCATATTAATTTCTACAGGCCTTTTCTTTAACAAAAATATGTTTCTATGCATTTTCATGCATGTGGCAAAATGTGAGAAGGGAATACTAAGAACCTGCTAAAAGGAATAAAAACTACACACATAAAAAGTTCTTCTATGCTGTTAGCTCACTTTTTCATTGAGTTTGAACTGTGAAACTAGATTATTCATAATCTAGATGAGGAACTAACTACAAACTGCAGTGCTGGGGCTGCAAACCCTGCAGGGGAATGTCCTTGAACTAACAAAAACAGCCAACCAAAACCTGCCAACTAAAGTAAAATGAAAAGATTCCTATTTGTATGAGATTTAATTTTTAAAATTAAAATTCCTGATGTTTGGGGCTTAAACTACTGAGAACTCTTTGTTCAAACAAACATGTTAAATTTCACTTAAACTCACTTTTAGAGCTTGTTTGAAAAGTTTGTTAAACTTTCTTTCCAAACGGTGTGAATTTTTTTTGGAAATTAGACAAACTTCAGTTAATTTGCTTCAAACTCACCAAGAGCATTGCCTTCAGTTCCTCTTCATCAACATCATCTGAATCCCCTCTGGTCAAACTTATTACACAGCTTCTTCACTCAGCTGAAGCTGCTTTCACCAAGGTCTCTGCGTTCTTCCAGAAAAAAACCACCTTCATACTCCTTTACCCTTTGGATGGGATTTTCAAAAGCCTCTAAATGGCTTAGAAGAACAATCCCCATTGAAAATCAATAGGACTTGTGCTGCTAAATCACTTAAGCGTTTTTTTAGAAACCCTCTATCTGCTGCTACTTATGCTCAGGCACATCCTCCTCCTTCAAATCATGCCCTCTTCATTTTTGGTACATGATCCTTTTGGTTCTCCTTCAACCATCTCGGGTGCTCCTTTGGTGTCTCTTTACCATTCTCCTTAAGATAGTGGTGTGGGGAAGAGGGTACAGCAAATGTTTGATGTAAGTAGTTTTGTGACTAAGAGCCTTGTCCACACTAGGGTTTTTAATCTCTGGCGTAGCTATGCTGATGTAGCTGCACTGCCATAAACTACAGCTTGTACCAATACAACTTAAGTTGTGGTAAGTTGCATCAGTGTAACTACTCCATTGGCTATGGCCCCAGACTGCACAAAGCCTACATTTCTGTAGTTTCTTGGTTTGTGCCCCTTCTTGAACTTGACTAGTTCTATTTACTTACTTTAAGAGCTGAAGAGGGCCCAAGAGTCTAGCTCTAATTTTACTTTAACTTTGCATTAATTTACATGTCTTTGGATATAGAATGACTTCCTCTGCTCAATATTGGCTATTGCTTCACTTCCCTTGAAATGGCGACTGCAGGAGCATTAATAAATGGATTGAAAGGTTTGTCTAGCTTGACTTAACTCTTTGTAAATGACTCTGGGTGCTTGGAGGAAATGCCATTTTATAACTTATAGCAACCTGCAGTGTGTCCATCAGACATCTCTTTTACGCCTCTATACCAGAAAGACTTTTCTCTGCACTTTCTCAGGCAGTGTAAGAACATTAGCGTCTCAAAGCTATGATAAATCAGGTCACTTCCCTTTTCTGCACTGACACCAGTAGGTCCTGAACTTGTCTGATCTAAAAACCAGATACTTCATCCTTATGAAAATGGATAAGCCACTTCCTTTGTTCAGGCTTGCTTTAATACAAAAAAAAAAAAAAAAAAAAGAGGTATTGTGTAATAATGGAGAAATGACATTGTATCACACAAAGAATGGGTTTTGTTTGCCTTCATGCCCCCTGAGTGCCATTAAGGAATTTATGGTCATAATACCTTGACTGTCGGTGTGCATTATTTTCAGTTGTCCCTGGTTGCCTATTGCAAGTGCTTGCATTAAGTGGCACTGTGACATCACATAGGTCTCTAAAGATCCACTTCAGTCTTTACCCATTTAACAGTTATCAGGTGAACACCTAATGGAGGTACTTGTTAGGAGAAGGAAGATAGATTCATATAATAAAAGAGTCAGATATTTTGAAAATTGGTGTCTGGTTCAATGACAGACTTGAAGACCAGATGCAAATGCATAGTGCTTTCTTAGCTTGGTTGACAATAAAATGAAATAAGTTTCACCAACATGTAAAGTTTTATATGGTGACCAAATCTGTATGATGATGAGCCATTCAGGAATAAAATAACTTGCAACATATTTCTTTGGAAGCATGCTTATCCCTCATTGATAAACAGAGCACTTGTACTCCATAGTTTTTATTGGATTGATTTAATTTGACTCAACTTGATTTATATCAACAGGATGTTTAGTTGGTTTCAAATTTACTTGACCTGGGGGAACACACATCAGCAGGAGAGGTGGAACAATAAAGCTGATTATCAAGATTTTTTCTGCACTCTACCTAGTTTTCAGCCTTCCTGTCATTAGTGTTTGCTGTCCACACATAAATAAATAACTAGTAGCCAAATGGCAGGCCTATAGCCCTATAAAACCCCCAAACCCAACAGTTTGGACAGCTTAGTCCCATACTTGCTAGAATTTCAGCAGTGTTGACAAAAACTCCACCATGTTCAGTAACATTGTCATAGGATGGCTGGCTTTAAGGGGTGTTGGATTCAGCTTTGCCTGTGATCAAGTAATTATCCCACAGCTGATCCTGATCAGATGGCTAAATTCAGTGATGCCAGCTATGAAAGGGTCAGGGAAGACTAGATAATGAGTGAGAACTCAGGAAGAGAAGACCCAGGAGAGAGGAGCAAAGGGAGCTCTCTCTCTCTCTCTCTGAGGAGGGCCGAGCGGAGGCAGGCTGGAGAAAACTATAGAGAGCAGAGTAGGTTCCTGTGCACACCCTGCGATTAGGGTCTGTAAAGATATGTCTACACTGTTTGGAAAGAAAAAAAAAACAAAAACCTCGCAGCAGCAAGTCTCAGAGCCCCAGTCTACAGACTCAGACTCATGCTTACGGTACTAAAAATAGTCATCTAGATATTCCTGCTAGGAGGCCCCCTCACCGCTTGATGGAGCCAGGGTTGCTAGGTGTCTGTTTTTTGACCAGAACGCCTGGTTGAAAAGGGACCGTGGTGGCTCTGGTCAGCACTGCTGATCAGGCCGTTAAAAGTCCGGTCAGCAGCGCAGCAGGGCTAAGGCAGGCTCCCTGCGGCTCCCGGAAGCAGTGGCATGTACCCCCTCCAGCTCCTAGGCGCTGGGGCAATCAGAGGGGCTCCGCATGCAACTCTCGCTATAAGCACCAGCTCCGCAGCACCCATTGGCCAGGAACCACAGCCAATGGAAACTGTGGGGGCAGCGCCTGCAGATGGGGTGGCATGCAGAGCTGCTTGGCCGTGCCTCCGCATAGGAGCCAGAGGTAGGACATGCCGCTGCTTCCGGGAGCTGCCTGAGGTAAGTGCTGCCTGGAGCCTGCACCTCTGACCCCTTCCCGTGCCCCAACCCACTTCCCCAGCCCTGATCCCCATACTGCACTCTGAACCTCTCAGCTCCAGCCCAGAGCCCCTTCCTGCACCCCAAACCCCTCATTCCCGGCCCCATCCCAGAGCCCGCACCGCCACTGAGAGCCCTCATCCCCTCCAGCATCCCAACCCACTGCCTCAGCCCGGAGCCCCCTCCCGCACCCTGAACTCCTCATATCTGGCCCCACCCTGGGGTCCACACACCCAGCTGGAGCCCACACCCCAGCTCCCTGAGCCAGCCTGGTGAAAACGAGTGAGTGAGTGAGGCTGGGGAGAGCGAGTGTCAGAGGGAGGGAGGGATGGAATGAGTGGGAGGTGGGGTGGGGCCTCGGAGGTGGGGCAAGGGTGTTTGGTTTTGTGTGAGTAGAAAGTTGGCAACCTTAGACGGAGCCTGTGCAGGAATGTCTGCAATGCTATTTTTAGTGCTGTAGTGCCACCCTGAGCCTATAGACGCAGGCCCTCAGAATCGCTGCCTCTGTGTTTTTGATTTTTTTGCAGTGGAGATGCACCCTGAGAGAAGGGGAGGGAAGGCAGTGGGGAACCCTGCTAAGAAGGGCCTACAGGGAAAATGCCCTCGGAGGCTGTGTCAGCCCTAAGGGGCAAAGAAGAGACTCTGCAATGCCTGGGAGTAAGGCTGTAGAGCAGAGAAGGACATCTGGTCACCCGAGAAAGAGGGCTGAGCTGGCCGGGAGGGGCTAGGCTGTGAAAGACATAAACAGAGACAGCCCATCGCAGGCCAAAGAAATGGATGTTAGAGTGGGCATTGGGGATGAGAACCCCTGCAACACCACAACCTGATGCCAAGGGGGGCTATAGTGGTGAGTGGAACCACTTACAAACACTTTTTCTCTTCGTATTGCTTTATTTATAATTGTACGTCTTGTTTAAGGAGCAACCACACTGCATAGTTTAGTCAGAGTGAGAAGACTGTTACTGTAATGAAACCAGAATGGAAAAATTTGCTTCTGGGCACCACTTTGGGAATAACTTGTCTCCTTTAGTTTGACTTTGTCTCCCTTGGAGCTACCTACACCCACTTATGGATTGGGGGTGGGAGGAGTGTAAGGTTGTGTCTCTCCTAAAACTGTCCCACTGTTGCTAGCACTTTTTCAGATGGTGTAGACAGGGCTTCTGGCAGTCGGGATGTTTAAAGTATGTTGTCACCTAACCCTGCTCAGAATAGGTCGACACAACGTAGTGCTTAAAACAGCATTGGCCTCCTTAGCATTGTGTGTACACTAGTGGTCGCTATTACTATCACTGGTAGTAGCAAAAATAGGAAAATTTAGCAAAAATGTCCCTAATGTAAATATACCTTATGAGTCTAATTTGATGCTACTTGCACTTCAGGACTCTTAAGAACTTTTTGAGTTAAAGTAAGTGGTGATGTATTTTAACTTACACCTTCCTGAAGTTACAATTCAAGCTCATCTCTAGTTATTTCAGAAATATAAAGAGCAGCGCAGGTGTATTGGAATAATATTCTGTTAAGCCATAGAAAACTGATCAGCTCAGCAGCATTAATATATACTACACATACATCTCCCATAGGGAATAGCAGGGAAATGTGAGTTGCTTGATAAGCCATTTCTGATGACTTCAACGGTGGCTACCACTGTGCTTCTGGAATCTTATTGGGTATGTTGAAGTGTGTACTCAAGCAGCACTTTCAAGCATCATCAGTCACGATTGTTGGGCTACTACTTCCTCGAATGGTGGTCTTCAACCTGGCACCTTGTTCCTTAGAGAGATTGGGCAGTGGAATCACTTGATTCAGGTGTGGTGCCTTGGAACATATCTAAGTTTGGGGGAGCTTAGTCCATACTTTCAAATTGGCCCTATGTTTTGTTGACAAGAGAGTGGGTTGTGTGCATGAAAGCTCCAGTACATATTAAACATATTAAAATTATACTGGAAAAAGTACTAGAGGGTTCAGGGAACAATTCTAAATAAACACTGGAGGATAAACTCACGTAATACATGTTTTCCAGTTAAAGTCTAAAATTCTCTGAAAGAACCTCTTCCTACTCAGGCTAACCAGTATGGCTATCCAACTTTAGCTTTCCCTGTTAAATTGGATTTAACAAGTCTTAATGATTAGACATAGAGCTTAATCTCAATTTAGTTAAAAGAGTTTCTCATATGTTAATATAAGCAGAACTTTTAAACATGGGGAGTTCTGTGAGCTTTATTAAATGGGGGGGAATTGTAGTGTAGAGCCACCTACTGGCTATTTCTGGGATTTAACTGTGTGTGAAATTATACAGAGCTTGAATCTGGCAATGATGATGCAATAATTTTGAGTAATCAGATTCAGTATTTAATTAAGAGAGTATTATGGTCAGAGAGAGATGCACATTACAAAAGTGTGCACGTGTGCGACAGTATTTATGTAAAGAAAACATATGAATGAATCCTGTGTACTCTGAATATAATGGATTGGGTAGTGATGTGGGAATAAATGTATCCCTTTTAAAGGAACTATTCCTTTGGTCTCTGTTGTGTGTTGCTTGCTTTCTCTCAGCGCAAAGTGCAGTTTCTTGAAGATACGTTGCAAAGTGAAAGGAAAACATAATCTAATGATCCATCCAGATGTTACTTCACAAATGCGTATTTTCACCACTTATTAATAAAAAGTGGTTTGTGTGCCAACTACTGATTTTTTTAAAGATTGTGTGTGTGTGTATGTGTGTATATATATATAAGCTATCTGGAATGAGCTTCATGGGTCTATGCTACAGCTGGTAAAAAATGGATAAAAATATATCACAAAAAATGCAGATGTGGTATCCATTTCACTGGATTCTAAATGGAACTCCCCCCATTTTTCTATTTAATTTTTAAAAAATAGTTTTTAGAATGTGTATATTGTGGATTTTAGTTTCCCTCTTTCCCCCTTTTTGCCACTATGTGCAATAAAATGAATGATATCTTCATTTCATTTTCATTTTTTTCTTTCACCTCCCACTTTACCTTTTTCCTTCTAATGCTGCACTTTCTCCAACTTTTGAAATGTTAGAGTGGCAAAGGGTATTTTTTTTTCTATTCTGTAGCCATTCCAAAGCTGGAGAAATTTAGAAAAATTAGGCGGGGTGGAGGGAAGCTAAAGAACGTTCATTATATTACATTCATTAACAAAAAGAAAAATAGAGAATACGGGGGAAAATATGATTTTTTTTTTAAATCAAGTTTTCTAAATCCAAAACAAAACTAAGAAAAATGTCGTTTAAAATGAAATTAACATTTATATTTTGTTTTAAAAATTCCCTTTAAAAAAATGGGGAAAAAATGACGGTATCCGTGGAAAACAATATTTTCAGTAAACCCCCATTTTTGGAGAACCAACTCTTACAACGCATACTCTTAATGAAACCATCAACTGGTTTCAATTCAATTAATTTTGAAGTGTCAAACATCTTAATTCTGTGGAAACACAGGTAAATTACTTTAATTGTTTCCGTAGCCTGGACATCACTGCATGGCTACCACCATTATGTCTGCCAACTTTTTGTAACAGCATGAGTGACAGAAGAAAGCAACCATGAACTGCTTTACCAGGTAATAAAGGCTGCAGTACTAACCTCAGCATCATTCACTACAATATTTTTAAGGAGAAAATGTGAGTAAAACTGGAAAATAAGATACTAGACTGAAGCTACAGACTGCAAAGGTATCACATATTCTGCCTGGCTTTATTTTTAAAATACAAAATTCAATAATTTTTGTAATTTTTTTTTATGTAATGTAACCATTTAGAATACTAACCAGGTTAAAATGTAAAGTATGTCTTCTTTATAACTTATGCATTAGATTGTTTTTTCCCAGGCTCTTTCAAGTGGAGGGGAATTTTGTTTGTGATGTTAATAACATAGCTTGTTTGCACTGGTAAAACAGAGGCAGGATAAAAGCTGGAAAAGAGAGGTTGGCATGCTGATCTGTTATGTTCTGTTTTGCTTTCTGTTTTTATTTCTATTAATTTAAATCATAATGTTATAGCTTATCTAGCTACTGATTAAGGCAGATAACAGCGACACTTACTGCTGTTTTTAATTAATCTTTCCTTCATTGTGGTTCTGCAGAACCAGTAGTATATGTGGAAGTCTGCATCTGGGATCTTTTTTTCAAATTCACAGTATGTGCTGGTGTATCCCTGGATTTCTTTTTAAATTATTCAAAAATAACTGGACTGTTCATCAAAACATTCAGGAGCATCTGATTTGAGGAAAAGTTAGAACAATAAAAAGGTGAAATTAGAAACTAGATTCTCTTGAGATTCATTTACTGATCTCTGGGTTCCTGGAAAATCTTTGTTTTCATTGTATTTCTTATTTGTATGCTTAACTTCTTGTGAGTGCAGAAATATTTAATTAGGGATTAATGAAAGCTTTTTCATATTACAAGCCAACTTGCCTTCAAGCTAATTTCTGTCATTCAGAGTGCTATAATGCAGAACTTGAATTAGCATGTGATGATGTAAAGCCACTGTTTGAAGCTAAACATATAGCTGAATATTAGAATTGTACACATCTATGCAACCTACTGTTACAGTTTAACAGAACTTTAGTTTGATACCTCTTAAGAAATGTAATCTAGGTTTCTTTTTTTCTAGTCTTCCAATTTCCTCAGTCCATATGGGGGTTAAAAGGAAACCTGTATGTTAGTTTTGAAAGACTGCTATCCTGTAATGTGAGGGACTTCAAGAGAACCTATATAGGATGTAGATTTTAACAATCATAATTTCACATCACATGTGTGGTATTTATAGCCACCCCTGCTTTGTGCCAAAATGCCACCCACCAGTGACCAAAAGATGATACCTCTTCCCTCATCCCATCTCCTATTCTTCTTCAAGGTGTGAAACATCACAGCTTGTAACTACACCAATAAAAATAACACATGAATTAGTTCAGCTAACGCTAGTTTTCCTGCATTGATTTACATTCTATTAACCTTCACTTGAGATGATAAAAGCAACTGGTAGGGTCAAACTAGTTTGCTTAGATATAGGACAAAGCAAAGAGAAATTTTGCTTCCCCCATCCCTCCTGCCCTCCGAAACAACCTCTCCTTTCTCTCTGTTTGAAACATACAGTAATGAGAATTTTATTTCTGGTCCTCTCCATAGCTCTGAGAAAGAATTTCAAAAGAATTTTTGTTATAGTTGAAGGGGCATTCCACAGGATCTAAGCTGTGATTGTATGTATATGCCAGCCCTATTCAGAGATCAGTCTTCATAGGTCCCTAGAGGAATATGAGCAAGCTTAGGCAAACTCATTGGCTAATTTGCTCCATGCAAGTATTTATTCCTCTCCCGCCCACTCCCCCTTTTGGTTGGTAGGGAAACCCTTGGATCTGTTAGTGAACTTTTGATCTCAATACAGCACTTACGCAGAGTTTGAGTGGAATTTCTATGAACTTGACTAAAAGGAGAGAATGTGGAAAACAAGTCCTCCAAATACAAAATGTGATCCAGTAAAACCCCCCTCCTCCTTGCCTGCAAGTGGCAACCTCACAGCTATTCAGCTGAGTGGTGCGAGGCCCAGAGGGGGCAGAGCCAGCAGAAGGAGAAATGGCTTTGGTCCAAAGAACAAAATGCAAGTTTTCAGGAAAATTTAAAAACGTTGCCCAAGGCAGGTCCCAACATGCACGCTGAGCTTGTTATATACATATTTTTTTATATTGGTGTTTACTTTGCTTTTAAATAACCAATTAATGCAGCTAGCAAGTAGAGTATACTCCCAATTTTCTGAAACCTTATTATTGAAACCTCTGAATTATCCAAATCCTGGCCCAGCATGGGGGACCAGGAATGGATCTGGAAAAATGCTGAAGTTTGGATAATAGAGCAGAGACCGCTGGCAGTGAGGAAGACCATTTTGCTGCTGAATGCCTCCTGGGGCAGCTCAGCGAGCCCTCTGCAACTCTGCTGTCATAGGAGTGAGCGAGCGGGACCATGACAGCAGAGCTGCAGAGGGCTCCCTGCTCTGCCTCTGTCTCTACTGCCCTCTTGATTATCTCAACTCCTGTTTATCCAATTAAAATCCACGTCCCCCATGCTATTCAGATAATTAGGAGTATACCGTACAGCATCACGTACAGCTGCCTACTTCAGAGGACTGCTGTGGAATTAAGTTTTGGAGTTGGTGAACTCTTGCAAATAAAACAAAATGTTCAAGACCCAGTTGCTTATGGCTTTATTTTGGAGAGGGGGGGCTAACATAAACTTTCTCCTCCAACATTGCTGCTTTCTTCAATTCTGTGAAATGCTCAAACCAATCCATAACTTCGTGATTGTTATTTATACTGCATACCATGGTTACTTGACTGTTTTGGCATCAGCGAAAATATAATTCATATCCTCTTACTTTGAAAGCAGTTTAGCTAAGAAAGATTTTCCATTAGATGATAACAGCATAGGGTTTATGACACAGAAGGTATGTTTGTGCTGCGTGCTGGGAGTCTGATTCCCAGCTCAAGGAGACATACCTGATGCTATTCCAATCAAGCTAGTGCACTAAAAATCGAGTATAACCATGTTGGTGTGAGCAGCAGGAGGGCCTAGTGTTTTGTATGTGTACATACATAGCCCCTCCCGCAGCCTTCGCTGCCACAGCTTTGCTCTGTTTTTAATGCTTTAGCTCGGGATGTCAACTTGAGCTGAAAATCACACACACCCAGCTCCAAATGTAGACAAACCCACAGAGGAACAGCTTGGCTTTTATTTAGGAGAGGGCAAGTGATGTCAGATACAGAGTTAATTACAATAATTTGAGCGATAATGCCTTGTAGTACATTAATTCTAGCTGCCAAATTATCCTTTCTGTGGAGGGGGGAAATATTTATTTCTTTTACATACAATCTTGCACATTGCATATATGTGAATACCCACCTACGCCAATTCCTTTCTTTAGGCATGGTTGTAAACTCTTCAAGGGATGGTCTGCCTTTTTCCCCCCCGTATGTTCTGTTGTCTGTCATCTTTATGCAGATAAATATGCAATATAAATTAACATATATGGCTCTAGTTCGCATGTTTGTTGTCACTTGTGCAGAAGTCTTGCTATAGTATAACACAGAGCTTGCTTTCTGAATTGAATGTGTTCAGCCATCTGCATAGCTGCTTGGGTCATATCTTTTCTAATTTAAGTTTCAAAATGATCTCTACATTAGCTTTCTAAATTAGAGGCTGCAGAAGTAGCTGCCATCTACTGGCCAACAGCAGTGCTTGTAGTACCATTTTAATTTCAAAACAATGTGATCTAAAAGCCGTGGAAATTGATGTTTACCTTGTGTGTGTTTGTTGTAGGTTAGTTTTCCAAACACTTGGGGCTTGATCTTACCATCACTAGAATAGAGCTCCCATTGCAGTCACTGGGAGTTGAATATATGCAGCTGACAGGTTGGTCAGACTTCTCTGGATTGTTTTGTATAGCCTGTGACCATCCTCTAGAGATACCGTGGAAGCAACAATATAATTTTATCTCCTTCCTCTTAAGTTTCAGTTGGGGTTACAATTACTACAAAACAGTTTTAGATGGCATAAGACATTAGAGGGGAGGTAATCCAGTCACAAGGGATTTGGCATGCAAACACATTCCCTTGCCACTCCTAGGCCATGAAGGAACATCTCAGGATGCATGAATCCTTTAAGATCCATATCCCTGCCCAGTTTATTATAATCCCTCAGATTGCCTCAGTAATTAAGCTGTCATCTTGGCAGCTGGGCCTTGCAAACTTGAATCACCATGAAATACTCCCACAAAGGTTTCTACATAAAAGTTTTATCTGAAATGTAAGAAAACAGAGCTTCTAGTGTCTGAAGGTAATCAAAAATACCCATGCTGGATGGGCCATGTTTGCACTGTGGGAAAAATGTCTTCCTATCCCAAAAGCCTTCTGTATTCCAGGAAGTACAGCACAAAACAAAAGCACGCAAAAACCAAAACCGCAATGAGGGAAAGGGGGTAGCAGGAAACTCAAATGGCTTCCCGCCCAGAAGAAACTAACTAATAGAAAAAGCACTCATGGTCATTAAACATGAACCATCAAGTTATGCCCCAGTGAAGATATTGGTGAAACGTGGGCAGAATTTTTCCTTCAATCTTACCTGTTGTCAGCCTGCACAGGTGATGTCATTTCTGCTTCCAGTGGAAGATAAATTGCCTTAGTCCTGTGCTGCCACATCAGCAGGCAAAGGGCTAAAATTCAACTGTTCTAAAATGTTATCTCTCTCCCTTTTACATTAATCATATGGCTATCATGTCTGATTTTCTATATGCAAAAGTGTCCCTAAACAGGTCATTTTTCTCAATTATTGTCACACCCATACAGAAACTCTTGGGCAGGTTTTTTGGGGGGAACAAAAAATAAGCTTTCAGAGAGTTGATCACAAGGTTTTGTAAATTTTAAAATGCCTTGTCTTCTGTGCATTACAGCATCCACATCCTACTGAATCACACTGTGTGTAGGTTCTTGGCAGGAGGGAGGTTCACATCTGTTTTAAAATGTTGGATCTCCCTAATAAGATAATGTTTATGAGCCTTTAAAGCTGTGGTGTGGGAAAGGGTCGGGTGACTGCTGAAAAACTGGCATAATGATGAAATTGAAATGACAAGGATAGACATGGTCTGTATTATAAAAACATGTCTGACATGAAAACAATGGCTTCTCCTAATCTTTTAAAGCTGTGCCTTCTGCCTATGGCTTGTCCCGTAGATGCTGCCTTCAAGTTCATTTGACTTTGGTTTGGGAAGAGGATAGTTTGTGCAAACAGAAAGTTGATCTTTGGTAGGATGGGCTGCAGCACCATGCTGCTACCAAAAGAAGCAAGCGAGCCAGGGCGTAGCTGTGGGACAGCTTTTCAGTATCATGACTGGAATTAGACTTAGAGTAGTGTCTAGACTTGGCTGACTGTGCACTTAATTTGGGAAAGTAGATGAAGCCAAGAACCAAAAAAAGGGTACAACAGGTTGAAAAATGATAATTATCAAAGAATTTCAATGTTACTTTTTGAGTATTCTTGCACATATGTGTTGGGTAAAGATTATTACACTTGGCGCGTTACGCTGATGTGCATGAACAAAACATTGCATGGAACAGGGTGTATAATCAGTAACCTACTAGATTATGTTGTTAGAATATGTATGCAATGTTCTATAAAGGTGTACAATTGTTAGCTTGACAATTGGTCTTTGCAACCATCCGTCCTTTGTGTCAAAATCTCTTAATTTAGTTCCCCCCTTGACTTTTCACAATGCTGTGTTGAGTAATCTATATATATTTTGTGAGTTACCCTATATTCACTTGGCTTCTTGCTACATATTAGTAGTCTAGCAGTATAGTTCTTTATATCTTCTGCTCTCTGGGGAGTAAATTACAAAGCAGAGAACTGAACTATACATTTATACAATTTTGATCGTGTCTACACGAACATTTACTTTGTGACAAGCTAGGGTGTGAATCTATCCCACACAAGCCTTCCATGGAGGAACTGTCCATGTGGACCCAGCTGATGCACATTAACAGTTCTCCTGTGGCAGGCTAGTGTGGGATAGATTCACACCCTAACTTGCCATGAATGGAATGTTCATGTAGAAAAGCCCTTCATTTATTTGTTCTCTAAAAGATTAAAAATTAGTATTTGGTAAAATAAAAGGAAGTTTACATGATAAGAACACTTAGGATTTGTCTATATAGTTTATCTACTGGGCGCATAAGTGAGGTGTGAATTCTAATGTGTACCAGTATGTTGCACACTAACTGGCTTATGTGGATCATGCTGGTACTCACTAGAAGTTCCCTCATGCATGTTAACGAAGTACTGCTTGAAACAGGGCTATGTAAATGCACAGTAAGGAACTTCTTGTGTGCACCAACAGGGTATACATAGGTCAGGTAGTAGGCAACATACTGGTGCGCATTAGAATTCACAGCCCTCTCTTTTGCACTCCCGCACTGTGAAGACAAGCCCTTAATTTCTAGGGAAAACGAGGGAACTTGCATGTGGTGCTCTGGACCTTGAAAAATAATGTGAGATAGGAATGCTTTAAGGGCCGGTTCATCTTCCATCAAAGTCTATGGAGTTTTTTGCTTAGTTTTCAATCATATTTGAATTGGGCCCCTACTGAGGGATGCTTAGCTGTTGAAAATCACTGCAGGATTACTGTTCTTCAGTGTTCAGAACTTACATTCTCAGTGACATTTTGTTTACTTGAGTACCAAGTGAATTGAAATCCAGATCCCTTGCTGGGGTTAGGAAACCATTCTTTAGTTCTCTGCCTTTGTTTAAGGATCTCTACAGAACCTCAAAAATGTAGAGTTATTACAAAGTTGCTTATTTGCACCTTGTCACCTGTTGAGAAAATCTGCATAGTTCTGAATCATTGTTAGGAAGATTTCCCCTGAGAGAACTGGACTTTTTAAACACATGAAACTTCTATTATTTTATATAATATAGAAAATTACTATTGACCCAGTCTTCGTAGTCTAAAGCAATGCATTGATATTACATCTTTGTATGTCGTGAACCTTACCATAAAACTTATACATTTCCATACATGTAAAGATGCAATATTAATGCTTTGGTTTTGAGTCAATAGAATTTTTATTATTTCCAATACAGGTTTTTTTTGGGGGGGGGGGGGGAATGTTGAATACATATTTCTGGAAATACTTTCCCCATCTAAAAAACAAAACCAGTGGGTGTGATAAGATTGAGCCCCCACCTAGTTGGCTGTGAAGTGTGCACTTTTTAGTTACATGATAAAAAAATGTTCCTTAGAGTTTTGCCTCCCAGTTTTTCTGTCTGTAACCTGTACTTGGACACAGCTTTCTAACCATTTCGTTAGAAAGGCTGAGGGATAGAAAATAACCATCATAGAGTGGAAGTGTCAAGAAAATGATATTTAGTTTCTTGAATATAAAGGGGGGGAAAGGTTCTCATAGGGTATCTTGGGACCCAGTGTCCTAATACTTTAGGGTTTCATCAGTTGCTTGGCAGATTTCTTTATTTAGGGTTCTTTCACGTAGTTGGCTCATCTGAAAAGCAAAGAAATTAGATGCTAGCAAGGAGAGTTTGCTCTTCCCACTGTAGTAAATTATTTGTATCAAAGCAAAAGCCAAGACGAACCTGGAGCGTCTGCCTCTACTTCTAATAGTTAATCCCCATATTGGACTTGAAATAGCACATCTGTAATTTCACAGAAAGCATCAAACACAATATTGTATTGCTCAGTTACTTTGTCAGGGTATGTGTTTGGTGTGCCTGGGAGCTTAATGCCTCATTATTGGCTTATAAAGAATTTCTGGAGCAAAGCACTCTATATATAAAGTTTATGCAGCACAAACATCTGGATCAGCTGTGGTTCCTGAAACCAAGTTAGAAGTACAATGTACTTAAAATATAGAGTGACCAAAGCTAAATAGAGTGTGGCAAGGGTAACCTCCTAATTCTAAGGGAAAAGACACCATCTCTGTTTGCCATGTAGAAAGTAACATATATATCAGGAACATGGAGGGCTCTGGCAAAGAAAGAGACATCCATAGCTGTCAGGTGATAAATGTTAGTAATAAACAGGTGACTTCCAACATTTGGAACACTTTTTGATCAGATGGTACTTTGCCCATGTTGAATTTCAGGTCACCATGTGCTAGAACAAAGAGGTAAACCAACAGATATGCATCATTGTAGCCTTTAATGTGACTATAATAGCCTTATTAAATAAATATTGGAAGAAACTAGACACCAATACCATTCTCTCTGCATGGGAACTAGAAAGAAGTGTTTTGTCAATTCAGTATAGTTAGTAAATAATCCTCGATTGATTATGAAGTGTAATTCCTTCGTGTGTGTAATGGATGTGTTTCTCCTAAGGAGTGTATTTCAGTCCCTGACAGGGAATGTTCATTCAGAATGAGTGTTACTTATTTTTTTAGGCTCAGGTTTTAAAATGCCTTCCTTAGAGCATGAAGACTTTATTTTAGTGGTATGGGATACAATCAGTTTAGGATTATAGGGAGGGATAGAATCAGCTCAGGAATATGGTGGAAGACAGGAGGGCCTTGGGGAACTAATATACAAGGGAAAGCATCTGCCATCTCGGATTTGCCAGGGTCCCTGTGTTAGGCAACACAACTAAAAAGTGAGTGGTCTTAACCAGGAAGGAAGCTTGACTCTGGGGACTGGCTGTTTGAGGGTATTCCTAGTGTACACCATGAATAATGAGACTCCTATGGAGTTTTGGATGAAAATTAAAGCTGTTCCGTTTTC
Organism: Trachemys scripta elegans; assembly: GCF_013100865.1. Lineage (NCBI taxonomy): Eukaryota > Metazoa > Chordata > Testudines > Emydidae > Trachemys > Trachemys scripta. The sequence continues at coordinate 29,420,775 of NC_048305.1, read as the reverse complement.
TAACCCACAAATCGCTGGTGGTAACAATCAAGGAATACTTGTCATAGTACAACCACTTGCCTGGGTGAATCTCCCTTTTTCAAGAGCAGTTAATAGAGGAACATAAAGTTCCCTGCACTAACAAGGAAGAATCTGGCCCAAAACAGAGACAAAGATCTCTCGTAGTGTTTTTCAAGCAGCCTTGAAAAGCCTTGATGAGACCTGGTTTTCCCCAACTTTCACTCCATTATTAATGTTTGTTAGGATAAAATTGGCACCCGAGTAAGTAAATGAATTATAGTGGCACCATTTATGCTGATGTCCTGTAGTTGAGTTTGTCAGCTATTCCATCATAGATGCATTTTCAGCTACATAGTATGTAACTTAACTATAAATAATTTCCCTCTAGTCCAAATATGACTTAATGGGTTTCACCACAGGCACATGTACTTTGTTTAATTTTGAGTAACATGCAATGCAATAATTATCTGGCCATTTGTAAATTATAGGAGTGCCAAAAAAGTTCAATTAGATACTTGATGCAAAGAAATGTCACGTAAATTCCTTTTGTATTTGATCTTTCATTTGTTTACTTTTTTGTCACCCTATCCCTATAGAGAACTATCACTCCAAAAGTTTTTCGGCAGACTAGCTATTCTACTTGGTACAACACTTTAGGTAACTTCTGCAATGTCACATCCTAAGCAAGATTCCTTTTAGAACCACCACTGTGGTTGGGAATTCATGGTCAATAGCTGATTTTACAAGATAAATGTTGATGTCTGTATTTGAACTTAGGTTTGAGACCTTGCATAGTACCATGTGGTGCCTACATTACTTTATTCTAAAACAGTGGACATCATTTGCCCCAGTAGATAGCATTTAAGCACACACACCCTATGTCTGTCTGTCATGAATTCCACTTTCATCAGAGACGAGTCCATTGTGGGAGTGTGGGTTTGCTCATGCTGCTGAGCATTATCCACACTTCTCAATAAAGCCGAAAGCTTTCTGTATCTGCACTGAGTCCAGTCCAACTTCCACTGAATAGTATAGAGATACTCCCATTGGCTTCATGCCCCAAACAAACAGCTTGCACATTAGCTTTCTATATTTCCTGTAGCAACACTCATCATGCCACGCTTTGAGCCCAAAAGAAACCAAATCAGTATTTTTGTGTCGATCAGTTCTTCTCTATCCCAAACTGCTTCCACCCACATGTACCCTATCGCCATTAGCGTAGCTTCAGTGGGTTTTTTAACTCCAGATTATTTTATTTTGCACATTGTTTATAAAGTGTAGACAAAAACTCCTTCTCAAACTTGACTTTATTACCAATTAATACATTTAAATGACTTGAAAATAAACAGTTCTAAGAGGTTCCATGTGGCATATTACATTTCTGCCCTAATGAATACTATTTGTAGAATGTACACTCTATTAATTGAGTCTTCCTGTTAGCTAGCAATCATGACTCTTATACTTAACTAAGAGTTTTCCTCTCAGTTTTTCTTTCACTTATTTTGTAGCAATTCTTCTGAAAACAGTACATTAATGGGAGGCACACAGAGAAATGACCAATGGGTTTGGCTGTATTATCTACTAATTGAAAGACGTTGGACTGCCTTTTTAGTGTGTTTTGGTTTTCATTATGACACTGGACTTCTCATTTTTCAAACATCATCTAAAGCCACTAGGATAACAGTTCCTCTTTTGGGGATGTATATTTTTCCAAAACAAATGGAATTTTTTTTTCATAAATTGCCCATATCTGTTGTATTACATTTCATTAAGCAAGTTGCTCAAATACATGAATATTATTTATTACGATGACTGGTGGAGTCAGCATGGAACATATAAAGTTATTCAATGTTTTAGATACCAATAATCAAATGTCATGTTTGAATGTTGCATTTAAGGGTTGAAACTTTGTACACTATACAATGCAAAAATAATGACATTTTTCAGAATAATATAGATAAATACAGAATGTGTATAGATAATATAGTCAGCACTAATAAGCTGACATCTTAATTAATACTTTCATCATTCAGTGCTATGATATGTGCTGCTTCTTTGTCTTTAGAAGCCATTGGTGAAACATAATAATTAATCAGTTTTCCATGAGTTAGTTCCAGAACTAAGAGAAATCTTAACTTTTTACTAAGTTCTTGATTTGTAGTAGGACTAGTGGCATGTGTACATTTACCATGTTAGTACATGTTAGTATTATCCTGTAGGATCCTAAAGTCATTGAGTCAAAAATTACTTCACTGGCCAGTGAATTGTAGTCTTCTGTGGAGCATGTTTACTGTTTTATATGCAGCAACATCACACAATAGTGGAGGGCTGGAAGTGAAGAATAATACCACAATCAGTGAAATCTAAAGGGCACAGTGTAATAATGAAAAGTGGAATTTAGTTGGACCAGCCATGTTCTAGCAGAGAATTTGGTTGGCTTTTCTAATGACTGCAAGTCATCAAGACCTGGGCATCATTTCAGCCAGAAGACTTTAATGAAGGTGGATTATGGATATAGTACTTTATTATTGTAGGAAAGTGTGTTGTAATCTTTTCAAAGTAGCTGACAAAACATTTAAGTTTCTGAGGAGGTGAGCCCATTATGTACCACAAAGGAAAGAACTCCAGATCTTGCAATCAAAATGACAGAATGCTAAGCCTTCATTGAGTTGTTGTGAAAACAGAAGTGGAGAGGGGGAGGGGAAAGCTGCAGCTTCAGATAATTTCAGATTTTTTTTTATTTTTATTATTTTGCTGGGAATAATGTATGTAAGAATCTCTTCTCTGGTCAAAAAGCTCTATTTATATGCAGAAGAGTTTTTAAATTAATACCAACTTCGATTGTAGCCAATTGAGATCAGTGAATTCTATTGCATTATGCTAACTTAGCCTTATTTTAGTTTAGATTTATTTAATATTGGAGCCGAGGTGTTATACATAGCTTTTTTTGCTAGTTCTCTGGGACCACACTGGAATTTTAATGTCAGGCATCATCTTTTGTAGAAAATGATTGTTAAAATGTTAGTGACCATGCATTTTATTTATATATTGTTGGTTGAGTTACATTGCTTAGAATTGATGTAGAATGCAACATCTTGTGAAAGAAACTGAGCACAGATACAAAGAATAGACAAAAGCCACAGGAAAAGCATGAACTAAATGTAATGAAGTTAGTGGAGTGATTTGAGATAGGCGAATGCCTATCAAACTGAAAAGTAAGATCTACAAAACAGTAAATAGGCCTGCAGTTTTGTATGGCTCTGAATATTGGGCACTGAGGAAGAGACAGGAGCAGAATGCAGGGAAATGAAAATGTTAAGGTGAAAGCTTGGAGTTACAAGGATGGGCCATGTTCAGAACGAATGAATTAGGGTAAGTATGAAGATGATACCAATTATAGAAAAACGGAGGCTTTGACGGTTTGGGAGATATGAAAAGAAGATCAGAAGAATATATATGAAACAGGATGTTAACCTTAGAAGAACTTGGATGGATAGATGTCATATGAAATGATGTGATTATCTGAGGATCTGTGATTTTCTCAGGCCCTGCTTCAAGACAGACTGGAAGGACTTGAAGAGCTGACCCCATATAGATGGGACTAAGGCTAGAAGAAGAAGAAAAGCCGAACAGTGATTAGCATGAACAATTACTAAATGAAATTTTATAGCCTGTGTTATGCAAGAGGTCAGACTGAATGAATATAATGGTCTTTTCTGGTCTTAATATGTATAAATGCACTGATGTGTCTCTGGAGACCGAATCATTAATTTTAAGTCCAAAAATTAAAGCACATTTTGAATGAACTTTCAAAAGCCACATCCTGGATGCGATTGCTGTTGTTAAAATTTGGCAAAAATCATATATGAAACAGTGCAGCGAGTACATGTTTATCTGAAGACTCTTGACACAGACCAAAAAATCTTATTACTTATGATCAGAAAACTAAAATAATCCTCTGTGACTTAGGGTATGTTGCTTAAACAAAGATAGCTGACAGCCTAGTATAAATCAAAGATATTAAAAGCAATATGTCTGTCACTTAGTTTCTGTTGTTTTTGATTCACTGTTTCTTAAATTTGAAGTCTGACTTATTTTGGTGAGTTTTCTCTTGTAATATGAAAATCCTTGCCTTAAATGTATGGTTCGTCAAAATATTCATGAAACTTGTGAGGAAAAATACTAGTTTGGTTTGCCCATTGTTAAGGGAAATGCTAATACACCCATTATAGATTCTAGTAGGAAATAGAAATGAGATACAGACAGAATATATTTTTTAGCAGTTTTAAGCAGGAGTTTATTGACCTGTGGGAGAAAAAGGATACTATAGCCGAAAACCTTATCAGGTGTTTTGAATTTTGTACACCATAAAGCTCCTGAATGCCATGAAATTCTGGGCCAGTACAGTAGTTAGTGATTGCTGTTGCTTTTTAATACCATACAGGACAGTTGACTTCAGTTGGTTCTGGGATGAGAACCACCTTAAGCTCTTGGGGAGGAAGGAGCACATCATCTGTGATCCATATGGATGCCGTTGGGCTCCAGAACAGGTCCCTAATATTCTCCTTTGGCTTGAAGAATATATCTGTCAGATAAGGATTTAAGGGTGTTGGTTCTGGGTTGAATCAGTTCTAGGTTTGTATCATAACAATATATGCTGTCCCTCATCGGATAAGCTCCTTTACTGTTTGTCATTTTCTTCCTGCATTATTATTATTACCTACAAAACAATATACGTTTGTAGATGCTCCCAAAACCATTCCTCTGTTTTTGCCTGTGGAAATGAATATTAGACTTTATTCTGAGTCCTGATGGAACATATCCATAAACACTGCACTTCCTGAGAGCCTACACACTACATTTGTCAGCTTGAGTTTGATTTGCAGTAACATTACATTATTCAGCCTAGCGGTGGATTTGTGCAGTTCTTTCAATACCCATGAGTTTCACTGGTTAGAGCTCATGTCATTTGTTCTACTGAGCACAAGGGTTACAGGTGGAAATGTGGGGATGTGTTAAGAGGACCCTGGCAGCATTGCTCCGTTGAGCACACCTGCAGGGTTGGCACTTGCAATCTGCATGTGTATGTGTAAATGTCTTTGTATGCTGGATTGTGAGTTTGATTTACAGGTGCCTGGCATGTCCACTTGTTGCCCTTTAGCCTGCTCACTGTGTTCAAAGTGGCATCTAAGTGCAGGAAACAGAGGTAAATTGCTTGCTAAGTCTCTTACATCAACACAATGAAACAAACATATTGTTGGTTAATTTCCCAATGTATAAATGTTTTCAGAATTAGGCTATAAGGAAAGGACTATGTGATTGATTTCATATAATGTGATTGGCTGCCTAGGTTCCTGTGTTTTTTCCACTCTTTATGATGATTTCCATACTGATTACAATGGGTGCAGTGAATGTATGGGGGATGTTATGGTTCTGCACCTTCAAAACCTCTTTGCTTATCTTAGGGGGAGCATTCCTGAGAATTAATCGACAAAGGGTATTAGAGAAACAAGATGGGTGAGGTCATATCTTTTATTGGACTAACTTCTGTTGGTGGAAGAGACAAACTTTGGAGCTTCATGAAGTTCTTCTTCCGGTCTGGAATGGTAACCCAATTGTTACAGCCAGTAGCGTGGCTAGGGGGTTTCAAGGGAAGCAGCTGCTTCTCCTCAGTACATTTTTCAAAAGTGGCGCCTGCCGGGCCACCACTGGGGTCCTGCAGGCAAGTGGGGGGCCAGCACTGTCGGACTCTGGAGGAGTCATGGGGGGGGGCGCGGCCAGAGGAGAGCGAAGGGGCTGGCTCCTCGGCCATCGCACCCCATGCTCAGCGCGGCCCCAACATCGCTGCCACGGCCGCCTCCGGTGGCGGCTCAGGGCTCGGCGGCCGAGTGCTCCGCAGCTGGCAGGCAGATCCAGTCTCCCCGGCAGCTTCCTGCTTACGGGCTGAGGGAAGCAGGAAGCTGCCGGGGAGAGGGGATCTGCCCGCCAGCTGTGGAGTGCTCGGCCGCCAAGCCCTGAGCCGCCGCAGGAGGCGGCCGCGCTGAGCGTGGGGCGCGATGGCTGAGGAGCCCAGCCGCTTCACTCCTCCAGCCGGACCCGCCGCCTCCCCAAATGGCTCCTCTGGAGTCCGGCTGTGCTGCCCCCCGTTGCCTGCAGGAGCCCAGTGGCATGCTGGGCTGCCCGGGAAAGGGAACTAGGAAGCTGCCGGGGAGAGGAGATCTGCCTGCCAGCTGCTGCCCACCCCATTGCTCCACTCCCCCCAGCCCCCGGGAGAAGCAAGCAGTGCCCGCCTGCCACCCCTTCCCCCGCACCCCCCCCACTGAGCCCCTCCAAGGGGGGGCGCAGCATGGCCGCAGCGTGGCTGGAGGAGCCAAGAGGGGGACGCGGAGTGGCCGGAGGAGAAGCCAAGGAGGGGCGTGGCCAGAGGAGGAGCCAAGAGGGGGGCGCCTTTTTTATGGTTGCTCCCCCTGCACTGAGAAGCTGGCTACGCCACTGGTTACAGCTAAATACAAGGTGGGACAGATTTTTAAGCATAAGGGGCTAACACATGTTACAAGAAACGTGGGATCAAATATGTGTACAACACTGAAAACAAGAAATATTAGAGTAACACAGTTACTGTATCTGTGACGCATACTTCTCATTCTGCCAAGGTCCCAAGATGGGGCATAAGGTATTAAAAAGAACATAGGCGTGTCAAATTATCCATTGAGGATACAGAAAATGCGGTGGAATTCCATTCTTCAGAGCAAATAACTTTCTCAATAACTTTGTTCCGTGATTCTTTTTCTGATGTAAGTTTCCAACAATAAGTGAACTTGTATTAAATATGCATTGGGTTCATTTAACTTGGGGACTGAAATGAGGGGCATTTGAAATGCATGCTGAGGTCCTTCTTGTTCTTGAATCTGGAAAAAAGTCTTCCCTTGGTCAACGTAACAATAGTTAATTTAGAGACTTTGTGATCAAACTGGTAGAACACGACCCAAAAAAAGAAAGTAATGAAGAGTAGAGCTGGGCAAATAACTGGGTTTTTTTGGTTTGCTGGATATTCTGAAAAATAAAAGAAATAGTTTGGGTTAGATCCAAAATCTTCCTGGCAAAGAGAAAAGTTGGAAAAAAAATGTTTTGGGTCAAATGTAAAGTTGCATTCAAATTTTGAGGTTTTTTTAAAACATTTTTGATTTGGTTTCATTTTATATTTTATTAAAAACAAAGTCATTTTGAACTGAAAAATCAAAATGGTTCATTCTGAAAATGTCAAAATGAAACATCTCAGGTTCTTTAAAATTTGTTTAGGGTTTTTTGACCAAAACAATTTGGAGAAACTGACATGAATTAACAAAATATTTTGGCATTACTGAACCTGTTTGATTTATTTTTTGTACCCCCCACCCCGCAAAAAAGAAGTTCCAGCCAAAACATTTTGTCTAGTTTTAATAAAGAGGGCTTGTAAAGAAACCTAACTGCTGCTTGAGACCACAAGCACTAAAGTTACAAGACCCTGTCCTCCATAATCCTTCTGAAGCGGAGAATTGTGTCCTAGAATAGTCGCTATGGAAACTAGACATTAGGTATGACAGAGTGGTATCTATTTAAACTTCTTATTGCAGAAATCAAGTATTTGCAATAGAAGCTCTCCCTCTGAATGCTTGCACACATACCCTAGATTTAACATCCAAACAGATAGCACACTCCATCGGTCAAACCAAGTCAATTGCAGTTTCTGAGAGTATTAAATTAAAAAGCTACAAGGCAGCTTTCACAAGGAAAAACATGTGAGTGGAGTGCAGAGATTAAGTACCAGATAAAAGGAGACCAGAAACAGAACAAGGAGTATTTGTATAACTTACTGAGAAATACAAAAGACAAGATACAAGCTACAATATGAACCATCAACCCAGTATGCATTTGCTAGATGTTGCTTGTAATTGTTTTCGTGAAGTATTTTTTCCTCATTGGTATCAAGGACGCTAGTAGTGGTTCCATGGCCATGCAGCTCTTTTATTTCATTTTAGTGTATTATTTTTGCCTTGGCCTGATTCCTTGTTCTCTGTTTCTCATATACAGAATAAACCAACAACAACAAAAAATAGTTAAGAGAGGGGAAAAACTGCCTAGAAAATCTTTTTTCTTTTTTTTTCTTTTTTTTTTTTTTATGGCGTTTGCTGGGAATCCCTGTCTTTGCAAATAATTTCATGGAGCTACAATTAGACTAAACAGGGAATTAGAATTGTAGCATTCTATGGAAGACTGCTTCTTCCTTGGTAAACAATGAAGGGGATAAAATTGCTGTTTGTTTGATGTACCCTCTAGCTTTGTGCTGCATTTAATTTTGCTCAGAAATTACCATTGTACAAATGCAGCTTTTTGCACATTTTCTTCAATGTCTGGCTTTAAACTACAACAATGTTACCTACAACAAAAGGTAAACATAACAAAGGAGAAATCTACACAGCAGAACACATTAACTGGACTTTCAGCTTTTATTCAAAGGAGGCAAAATATGCTCACTTTATTCTCTCTCGTCTTCTACCTATCCAGTCCCACACAAAAAAGCTCCTGCACTCTATAAATCATGGTTTTATTAGTTGTTTGATTACAGTTACAGTCCTTTCCCTCCTACCCATGCCCCCTCTTGTTTTTCTGTTTAGTTTGTGCTCCATCAAAGTCCTAGCACAACCAGAAGGCAATGCTGGTTTTTGAGTGGGTTTAAAGCTGATAGGAAAGAGCTTCTTGGACAGCACTTTAGGGAGACAGTTAAAAGATTAGATGGTAAATTTACTTAACAGAGACTAATCTACTGGGACTGAACTTCATATCCTGTTTTGGGATAATATATTTCCTTCTGTGCTCTGGAATGAATCTGTCATCTCAAGTCTAATAATGAGAGGCAGAGGATTTTTAATCTTTGACCCTCTTCCATATAATTTAATAATGGCTGGTTTCTTTATCTTGTTTGGAAACTAACTGATATTAAACTGGCTGTTACACTAGGCTGAAAAACACAATGCTGGGTTTTGCCATTTAAAATTTCTACCTGAAAATATGGGGTGAAGCTTTATATAATTAAAGAAAATAATGTACTTGCAGGTATTTTATTGCACACCTTATTTTGGAACAATTGTTCATTTTTCTGTGTTTCTGACTAAACCAAAGCATGAAAAGCAGAGCTCTGCAATTGGATCCTTCCATGCTGTTTGGCTCTGCATGATCACAAGGTTTCATCTACATGGATCAACTTGCAGGATTGGGGATTTACGATAGGGTGCAAGAGATTTATATGGCAAAGCTGAGTGGGCTCTGGAAGTGTGATGATAGTAAATTACCTGTGAATAACTAAGCAATCTATTATGATACCCACAATAATAAAGATCCCATTTTTGATAGTGACAGAGAAAGTGACTGTCTCAAGTTCAAATCTGAGCAGAACTTTTCTTTAGCTTGGCTGATTATTAAAAATGTTATGTGTTTGTGTGTGTATGTGTGTGTGTGTGTACACTCTTATACGTGTTTTGGTTTCATTCAGTAGCAACAATGAGAATGTTACTACTTACATTTTTTTGTGCTGCAGTGCATATGGGAAGGCAATCGCTCTGTCTCTAAGAACTTAATATGTCGAGAGAAACTGTTCGTCCTGATTTAACTATAAATGATGCTGTAATTCTGTAGAGAAATCATTTCCACATCCATTTGGTATCCTTCGTTTTCTGAAGCGTTATTTGATTTTGCCGTTGGATGAACCTGTGGTGGTGTTGAAAATAAGGATGCTATATCAGACTAGGGAGGAGTCGCTGTGTCTGAGAAAGGTGCTGTACCAAGCCTAGCACAGTGGGTACCCACCACTTGTGAACCATTCCGGCCTTGGTATGGAGGACATACCTCTCTTATGAAAGCCTTACCTTCTTGTAATTCAGAGGCTAGATTGTTGTTCCGATTTAAGCCAGTGGAAGTTTTGCAAATGACCTTAATGGTAGCCAGAGCAAAACCCTTGAATGAACAGAGGACTTCACTTGATACTGAACATTTTAATTTCAAGCCACAGGTATTGGATGTGGATGGACATGGCCAGGTGTGGGTTGGCATTCCCTGAGGTTGGAAGGCTTTTTTTCTGTAGTCGGTGTGAAATAAAAAGTAGATCAGGAAAAGCTTCGGTTTGAAAGCATAGCATTTCGGGGAAGTTAACTATGGTAACAAGGATAAAAATATGAAATATTGTGCTATAATCAGAAATTTCCATAGCAACACTTTTGCGGTGGACTCATCAAATCCCCAACTTTCACTTGCAATTCACAGTGCTACTTTATTGCAGTGCTGTTTTCTCTTAAACCCAAGCTATGCTATTCCTAATTAGTAGTAAAAAGTCACTTTTTTCTTCTACTAATAAAAGTGCTTGCTTACTTCATGATACCGATTTAGTTACTGGAAAAGAGATATGGTGACTATAGATGTGTACTGAGACAGATTTCCATTTCCCGAATTAGCTCTAACTTAGTCATTCATAGCTGAATCTAAATGGTATAAATAAATACGTGATGCTTTGTCTCACTTCTGTACGTTATATTATATAGTATGTCCTTAGTGTGCAAGCTTCACATTTTGGTCCTGAGAAAAAGATGTGACATGTTACAAACATGCAGGATATTAAATATTTCCTGAATTTGTTTTCTCCTTTAAACGGAAAGCAGTTGAGCACTTGGAAGAAAAGGGAGATAAAGATGGATGGAAATTGAATATTAATGGGTGGTAGTAGGGAAAAAGTAGGACAATAAAAGGCTGGTTGAAAGAAAGATGTCCTGTGTTTGGAAGGATGATTGCCACATCAGCATAGACATAGAAGCAGTAGATTAGAATAGTCAGAAAATCTGGATAATACAGATAAACCTTTAACTAAAGAGGATTTTTTTGTATCTCAATGGGTATGTCTACACAGCAATTAAAAACCCACGGCAGGCCCATGCCAGCTGACTTGGGTTTGTGAGGCTCAAGCTAAGGGGCTGTTTAATTGTGGTGTAGACATTCAGGCTCTGGCTTGAGCCCGGTCTCTAGGACCCTGTGAGGTCCCAAAGCTCGGGCTACAGCCCAAGCCCGAATGTCTACACCACAATTAAACATTCTCTGAGCCCGAGTCAGCTGGCACAGGCCAGCCACAGGTGTCTAATTGCAGTGTAGACATATCCAATTGTTGTGTTTATTTCCCCCCTATTTTAGCACCTCTGAAGGCATGTCTACACTATAAACTTAATTTGACCTAACATAGGTGTGTGAAGCTCTCCGCCAGGTGCAGCTGTGTATCTGGTGGGAAGTGGAAAGCCAGGTAGGGGAGGAAAGCTGGGCTCCCGCCAGGGAGATCCATGCCTAGAGTCTGGTGGGGAGCTGAGAGCTCAGGCAGCAGTCCGACTGGGAGCGGGGAGCTGGCACCCTGGGGGGCAGAAGGGCTCCCCACAGGGAATAGGGAGCTCGTGCAGCAGCCTGAGCTGGGGAGCCTAGGTGACGGCCTGGCTTGGAGCAGATACCAGCAGCATTCTGGCTGGGGAGCCAGGAGCCAGCTTCCTTGTCAATTTCACAGCTTCACTGGAAGGAATGACAGCCAATAAATGTAAGTAATGCAGTGTCTGTTGTTATATTATTATAGACGTGGCTATTGTTCCAGCGACTCCAGGTTGCCTTTTTCTGAAGGGATTTGTTTCTCCAATTCGTCTGTCTCTTTTAGCACAGGCTTCAAGCCACATTGGTGACAACACAGGATGTGCAGTGGTTTTATTACATGAATCAGTACAATAGTAGAGAACTTTCTTGTCCACATTCCTAAATAGCCATTGGAACTGCTACTAGGTGGTAAAGTGTCATTCTTTTAGAAGAGGCCAAGGACTGAATGAAGATGGAAAATGAACCATACTTTCATCTCTGGAAGTAGTCTCTCTAAGTCAGCACATTTAACTGGGCTCTTAGGAAAAGCTTATGCTGCCATTGCTTGTTCTGTGGACAAATAGATTACTTCAGTTTTCCGGACTGTCTCCAGCACCTTTCACCAGCACTATAAATTGTCATTACCCAGCTCAAACTCAAAAATGAAACTCACACTGCTTACAAAAAAGAGTTTTTTCTGTGTTTTGTTTTTGTTTTTTTAAAGTGAAACAAAAATGGCCCTGAGTTTTAGAAGCTTGAATCAGCTTTATATATATGTATCTATAGATTTGTATGTTTAGTCCAAGTAATGCTTTGAGGTATGCATTTTGTTTTAGAAGCAAAGAATGGGTGCTGTTTTTTTCACTGGAAGAGGGGAAGAAAGTGCCAATATCTTAACATTTACGACCCACCCTACAATAATAAATGAGGTTTGAAATTGGTGAATAATATAGTTGACGATTTGAAAGAAACAGATTTCAATTTCAAGCTTGCAATGTTTCTTCGTAAGCTACAGTGAGTAAAACATTATTTTTAAGTAAGGAGAAATCCCTCGAGAGAGTTCATGGGGAAAAGAGAACAAAGTAATTGTTTGTTTTTAATTTTTTTTCTTCAAATAGCAAAAATCTTTAAAGCACAGTGAGAAGATGACATCCTGACTCTTGATGCTGTCGTCTCCCACAAATATTGTCTCCACAGGGAAGAATTTTGCCTGCTCTCGGCTGAATTTTTAAGTTAGTGTAACTATTTTAATAGCAGTAAATCATTCTTCAGACTGGCCAGCATTAGAGGGGGTCATGGGCTAAGCTGAGTTAAAGCACTGAAATGATAAACTATTTGGGAGTTTACATTGGTTGTATTTTTTGGGGGGGTGTTGTGCATGTATGAAGAGGTTTAACATTTGAGCTCAGTGCCCAAAGTTTCTAATTAATCTGGAGGTCTGGCAAAGATAGTAAATCGGTTGACTCACATTGTAAAGTTGAAAAGGAATAGAATAAGAGCAATGGTGGTGCAAGTACTCTAAAATAACTAATAGCTGTATAGAAGATAGTTTGAAAGCTCCTATTATCCCTGACTCATAGGGGCAGCACAGTGGGACAATCAAAGATACTTAAAGGCAGAGGGCCTGATTCTCATTAACACCTAAGGTCCATTTATAACACTCTAGGAACAAAGAGGCCTTAGAACAAATGAGAAACAGGCCCTAATGTTTTAAGGAGGAGAAGTATTGTGTTTCTATGCACTGTAAAATTAACATGTGGAACACATGGCTGGAGGATATTTATCCTAGGAATAAAAAAAAAAGACAGTGAGATTTTTAAAAAAAATAGGAGTGGTTCAATTAGCTAAGTCTTAAAAGATAATAATTTATCATTCTCCACAGATAAGGTGATCACCATCTTGGAGTCTGGAAGAAATACATACCATCACCATGGTATTAGCCAGCTTGCCTTAATGGCCTTTTGCTCTTCTCTGAAGAAGCATACTGGACAAGATGCCATATGAGAGCAGGTTAAACAGACAATTTGTTCTGATGTGGCAGTTCACACATCCCTATGACTGACCTATTTCTTTCAAAGAGGACAGCACTTAGACTGATAACATAGAACAAAAATAATATTTTATAGTGCATTTTATATTATGAGGACTGAAAAACACCAGTACAAAGTCACAGGTGTATAACACCAGGAGTGTAATTATTTGTGTAAAATATGGAATAAGAGATGGTATGTATTTTTTGTTGAGTGAGGTCATTTAGAATCTGATTTATACAGGGGTAGTGTTTCCATGACACTGGTTGTGCCAGTCATCATTGAGGTTGAATCTGTTTTCTGCCTTTACTCTGCACTTCTCGGAAGTTGTGAAAGAATTCTATCTTTATCACTCACTCTTTTCCGAAAAGAATGGGAAGGTGATGATTGAAAACCAATATTGCTTTCAGTAGTGTGGTGGTCCAGGTATTTAGCTGTGAGTGTGTAAAGTTTTCTCTCCTTGTGCAGTAGAGACAGCATATTGTGCATTAATAAATGTAGCTATCTGAATTAATTACATCACCATCCCCCTTCACATTCAGTAGGTTGCCACCTGTCTACAAATTCTACTCGGAACTCCCAATGGACTTAATTTAGTCTCCGTTTCTGACTAAATCTTCGAAAAGATTATTCCACAAAGATAATATATATTTTTTAAAAATCCAGTAGGGACATAGTAAAGAGACTAATTTCCAGCAGGGGTAAAACAGATAATGAAAAGACATCTTCTGGGAAGTATCAGAGTTAGAGTGAATGAGAAATAAACAGAAGGAGAGTATCATTTAAAAATTAAACACAACAGATGTTATACATTCATTTACTGTGGAAATAATCTAAGTTTTCTTTTCATACAATAAAATAAATCTGTCCCTGATAACTAGCCAACCTAAAAAATTTCAAATGTTGGTCTTCAGCTGTGTTATTAGTGAGAAAAAATCCCCTTACATTCCATTAAAATAGAAAAGTACAATTTTGTTTAGTTCTTCCATAAAAGGGGAAACAATGACTGAAGGAATTTTGCTCAAGTTCTTTTTTTATGAAAGTTCACCTTCAAGCATAGAACATTTCTTACCAAAAATAGAATTTTTCAGCAAGTTTTGCGGATGTGAATTCAGGGCATTAAATGAAGGTCTCAAAGTATGCAGCCTTCTCCATATAGTCTCCATAATCAGAATTGATCTATAAGTAATTGCTGGAATATTTATGAAAACGTTGCTTAATATTTCACAGACATTAGTTTATTTTTCCAAGGATTTATTACCTTTCATTTGTGCCAGAATCCAGCTTTAACAGGCTGCGATGTGGTATCATTTTACACTTGAATGCATTGGACACCAACTTTTCATTTTCTCCCTGTCTCCATAGATAGTGAAGTAAGACATTAGAATGGCTAAGTTAGAAGAAATATATAATGTATGAAATCAGAATATTTGGGCATTGAGTTGGTTGTAGACATACATTCTCCTAGGTGACTTGTTTGAAGTAGTTCAGATCCCCTCTGTGTATCAGTTTCAAAACAAATATGCTGAAGTCATGAGTTTGCATCATGGTTTGTGGTTGGGTGCTAGGGGGTGAAGCTTGTGAAAAATCACACTTAATGTATTAGAAAATGTATTATGGTAGCCCAAAGACAGACATGATCTGCTAAAGGAATCTTTCTATCCATACACCTAATATATGTGAAACAGTTGTTACACACTTACAGGATGTGAAACAGTTGTTACACACTTACAGGATGTGTACAGTGAGCACCAATAAAATCAAATTACAATTGCCTTTCCAAGTAACAATATTACTATAATAATTCTTAGCTCGTAGGTGGCACATCTGTAGATCTCAAAGTGCTTTACAAAGGAGAGCAGCATTATTATCCCCATTTTGCAGATGGGGAAACAGAGGCACAGTGACTTGCCCAAGGTCACCCAGCAACCCAATGGCAGAGCCGGGTATAGAACACAGGTCTCCTGCTTCCAGTCCAGTGTTCTATCCACTAGGTCACACTGTCTCTCCATGTTTTCCTCTGTACTTTGTTTGGAGACTAATACAAATACCATGTTAACCTTACTCACTAGCAAAGATAGAAATTATGTCGATTTTACTGGCAATTGCTAAAATATATTTAAACTATCATCTTTGCAGTATTGTCAGTAAAGCTGAAGCACAAACTCTGCTAGCCCACTCTTTGCTGTCCTTGATGATGCTAAAATATACTAATGATTATTTCTTCTGATTGGTGAGTAAATGCCTTTTGCACTAAAAGGAGTAGAATTTTCATATCTGAAATAGTTTAGCTGTATATGTATTGTATACATCTATATGTGGAGAAAGCGGGTGGGAGATAAAAAAAATAACTCTGTGGTACCTGTTGGCAAAAATTGACTTTTTAACAATGCCCTCTATATTTCCAGGGTGTGCAATCAAAAATGATAGTATACTACATCATCTTTTTACTCTTTGTCACAAAACTCTGGGAAACATGAATGTTGGCTTCTTTTGAAAAGTTTTTGGTAAATTTAAATGAGAAATGTATACGAGAGAATATCAAGCATTCAAAAAGCACAAAGTAAGTCTCCCAACTTCAGGCAAAAATTGGTAAGATTCCAGCACACAGAGAGTTACCTCACATTATGTCAACAGGAACAAAATATGAACTGCATTTGAACTGGAAGGATTTGAATAAACTA
Organism: Trachemys scripta elegans; assembly: GCF_013100865.1. Taxonomy (NCBI): domain Eukaryota; kingdom Metazoa; phylum Chordata; order Testudines; family Emydidae; genus Trachemys; species Trachemys scripta. The sequence goes on along the minus strand of NC_048305.1, from coordinate 29,404,652 downwards.
TACACTTCAGACTTGCTGCAGTGGGGAATGTACCATCTTTCCAAAGTGTTTCTTTTTCAATTGGCAGACTGGATTATTTGGACAAAAAAGTCAGAGAGTGTAAATAACTATGTTTCTGTCTGGCTGGCATGCCGGTTCAGCATCAGAAGTTATATTGCTTAGAGTCAATATATTAACATTTGTTGAATAGAACAAATATCTTCCTGATTAAAATGGAGCAACAGCTCTGCTACAATAAAGGTTGAGACCCTTACTGTTTTAGAGATTATCATTCTTATTATTACCATGCCCTAAAATTCTCATGGTGATTCAGATTGTCTTGAAATTTGCTGTAATTCATGGGAGTGTGGGGTCATTTGAGCCAGGGATTCCCAAGAAATAGCCCCCATAAAATCAGCTGTTTAGAAAATCACCTGATTGTTATTTTTTCTTGGTGGGGCCGGGGGAGGAGCGGGGGATAGCTAGGGCTCAAGCTGTGGCTCTGATCCTCCCCCCACACTGATCCCAGCAGCTCAGTTGATGCCCAGCACCCAGTGGCCCTTGGGGGGGAAGCAATATTGAAAAAGTTATTGCATGTAACGTTTGGAACTCCAGGTCAGCACAAGCTCAACCAGTGTTCCTAAGAGATTGAAATGTGCATGTGCAATAAGACTAAGGTTCTGCTGAAGCCAAATGTATTGCAGGCGGGATATTATCACAGTAACTAGATGGCTCACAGCAGTGGTGAAAGTAAGGCGGTACGGGCCGGTATGGTGTACTGGTAAAAAGTAGCTGCCAATACTAGTCCGTACTGCTGACTCTAAAGCGTTGCCGCGGCAGCGCTTTAACGTCGCTGCCCCTTTTGCGCCCCCCCATCAGCGGCCCTGCTGGGTCCCTACTGCAGCAGCAGCGGCCAGAGTCCCGGGCCCTTTAAATTGCCACTGGAACCCAGGGCGGCGCGGGCCAGGCAGTGCAGATGGGCTGGCTGGGGGATGCTCACTCCAGTCCTGCTTCTTCCGCCCAAGGCCCCGCCCCTTCCGGGGGGGCCAGAGCTGGCCCCATACCGGTAAGAGCTCAATTTTACTTTCACCCCTGGTTCACAGTGACATGCTGTGGTTGTTGAACCAGTGCTTCACTCATGCACTGAGAGTTCAAGCCCTACCCATGGTGGTTTTCATAGACTATGTGTTGTCCATATCAGCCACGACTGCTGGAACAATTTGTAAAGTCGGGGTGCTGATAGCCATTGAACCAAATTGTAAACCCTGTGTATAATGGAAACCGCTTCAAGCCAGGGGGTGCAGCAACACCCCTAGTTACAGCATCTATGATATCAGCTGTTTTCTGTCTGCGTTTTGCTCCTTTTGGACGTTTTATCCTGAGAACAAAATGTCAAGCCAGGATATACTAAATTTTCTTGTTTTTAATAGTTGATACCAGAAAGGGTTTGAGTGGAATCTCTGGCACAACCACAGAGAGTGGAAAGTAGAACTGAGCAATAAGGAGCGGGACGACCCACTTTCCTTCCTCTTTCGAAGTTCACTTCCTACGAATATTCCAACAGTCAATTTCCTGCTGGGAATATTTATATGAACAGCAAATCTTTAGCCAATTTCAGAGACTGTCTCCAAAATGATAATTTATACTTTATAAATGTGAGTATTTGCACTGGAAACCTGATTCTAAAAGAGACACTCATCAAGTTGGAAACAGAATCACACCATGTGGCCTAGGCACAGTTCAAATTTTAAATATCAAAAATACTCTGCCAAATGCTCACAACCTGGCTATTTGTAGATTTAATTGGACAAATTTTAGGCTGTTTGTGGACAGTTAGTGAACAGAGAAGGAGGCAAAATTCATTGGATGACTTATTTGCTGAAAATTATTATTCCAGCTCTAGCAGAAACCCCGATAATCTTAGTGGTTCAAACATTATCATCGAAAACCAAAGTGCCCAGTTCTGGTGGGTCATGAGTTGTGACTGCACTGGCAAATTCAGCGATGTCAGTGTAGTGGTTTATATCTGATTTTATGTTCTGGAAGCAGGGGTATCTGTAGTGAAATATCTGAGAGGAGTAAGACCATAAAACGTGTTTATTCTTTTGCTTTTAGATTTAGTCATGATTTTAATCCACCCAACAGGATACAAGTAGTGTAATAAGTTTGCCCAGGTTTCGGTAGTGGATAAAAACTGCAAGCAGTGCATACTTACTCATCAGCGGTATAGGGCGTTGTTGTTGAATTGGCTACGGAGTGCTAAATTCTCCCTAGTTTATGTCTCCATCTGCTGGTTTAATCCACAGGATAGGACTTCTAATATTTTGCTGAGGGGGAAGAGAGACAGTGCAAAAAGCCTTAATCTCCTGTTCCGGAGGTGGCTGGAGGAAACCAGCCCTGCTTGAAGCATGGGCAGTGCTGTCCAAGAAGCAGGAGTGGTGATGGCAGCTAGGAGCTGTGCTTCCTCTGTTTACCCCCTCAGTGGCATCTGACAGCAGGAATTCTCTGGGCTTCCATATGGAAATGAAAGCAGCCTCCTTCAGTGTATCTAAGGGTGTGTTTCCACTGAAGCTGGAAGGTGTAAATTCCAGCTTGGGGAGACATACCTGCACTAGCTCTGATTGACCTAGCGTGCTAAAAATAGAGTGTATCTGTGGTGGTGGCATGAGCAGCAGGAGGGGCTAGCTGCTCTGAATACATACCCATGGTCTCAGACAGGTTCACACTCAGGACAGCTAGCTCCTCCCGCCGCTGCAGCTATGCTTCTCTTTTTAGCATACCAGCTCAAGGACAGCTACTGTGGATGTGTCTCCTTGAGCTGGATTTTACACCATCCAGCTCCAGTGTAGACATAACCTGAATGTTGCCTGCCTTCCACTCCTGTGAATGTCCATGCAATCCAGGACACAGAGCACTTTGTTGGTGCAAAGAAGTTCGTTGAGGGTTTATCTGGCCCATTATAAAATAAACAAAGAGAAATTCAGCCCAGAAAAGTTTAGCATAACTACAGTACTAATTAACATGTTTTTTTAGTATACAAACATTGTTTTAGGCTGTAAAATACTCTGTGGTCAGCAGAGGGCACTGTATCCCACCAGCACTGACTGTCTGTGTGTTAAAAATCAGTAGTTTCCATATTTCTCTTGCTATTTTTAAAGAACTTTTTGTATGTGTATTTGATCTGCAGCACGGATTAAGGTTCAAAGATTGTAATGTTTTACATATGCCTTTCCTGAATTGGAACTTCCTTGCTGTAAAGAAAAAGCAGTTTGAACCTTATACCAAAGCTGTTAAAAAGAATGTTCCAGCACAATAGTTGGTTCCAGGCTCTCATTTCCAGAAGTTAAGAGGCTCTTAGTTAAGTATTTCTAGAGGTTTAGTTACTTGCTGGTGTGTTTGGGCAGGATCAGTCAGCTCTCATTTAAAATTCTAAAGTCATTTCCCTCCTCTCTCCCCCACCCCCACCCCCCATACTTTAAACGAGAAAAGGTTAAGAAAGCACAACCAGAGAGGTTCATTGTTTCAGCTGGAAGGAGAGGGGTAGAATTCATCCTGCCATTGCTGTACTTTAGAAGATGGATGAGAAGAGGAATGAACAAATATTTTCTAAAATCACATCACCTCCAGGTTTTCTCTTTCATTTCAGGTACAGTCAGGTTTATTATATCAGTTGAAACTTATCCCTGGATGAGCTGGGAATATGCGTGGCATGAAAGCTTTATCGGACACAGTGTTTAGCTGGAGAAGCTCCCAGGTTTCATTGCAATAGACTCATATTGCAGTAACTCAGCCAGAGGTTAGGGGTCTATTTCAGAAGGGGGTGAGGTTCTGTGGCCTGCAATGTGCAGAAGGTCAGACTAGATCAGTGGTCGGCAACGTTTGGCACGCAGCTCACCAGGGTAAGCATCCTAGCGGGCCGGGCCAGTTTATTTACCTGCTGATGTGGCAGGTTCGGCCTATCGTGGCCCCCACTGGCCGCGGTTCGCAGTCCTGGGCCAATGGGGGCGGTGGGAAGCCGCGGCCAGCACATCCCTCGGCCCGCGCCGCTTCCTGCCGCCCCCATTGGCCCGGGACGGCGAACCGCGGCCAGTGGGGGCCGCGATCGGCCAAACCTGCCGTGTCAGTAGGTAAATAAACTGGCCCGGCCCGCTAGGGTGCTTACCCTGGCGAGCCGCGTGCCGAACGTTGCCGACCCCTGGACTAGATGATGACAATGGTCCCTTCTGACCTTCAAGTCTATGAGTCTGAGACACAGTACTTCCCTCCCTCTTGTGGTGTAGCCAGGCCTTTCAGTCCCATGTCACTGTGTTAGCTGGAAAGCGCTCGACTTTCTCAACCTTAATATAAACCAATATCCTAGAGAACAAAATGCGTTTTCAATACAAATGCAAAGAGAAACATAATCAATTTCCATGTCAAAATACTTAGTGAAGTCTTAGATTTTTGTTGTATTCCCTGCACCTCTGAAACTTAGTTGTACTGTTTTCACCATAATGTGTTGCCAAACATAGTTTACCAAGCTGTTCCTAGCTTTTCTGATCATGTGCTATTATTTTCTGTTGCATTGTTTTGCGGGAGAATCATCCAATGACTTTGCAGAAAGCATAGAATTTAGTGCTGGCTGGGTTTCTCTTCCCTGCAGGTGGAAGACAGTTGCCCTAGGTGAGAGATAGAGCAAACGATTTGCAGCTTTTCATGGCAGCCTTTCAATCAATGCATGTTTGCAGTCCTTGTGAATCTAAAAGATCCTTTTGTTTAGTACTTGTGTGCTCCATCCTGTGAAATGTAGCGTGCCCCTTCCCTCTATTTGGATTCAGTGGGAGCTGAGGATGTTTTGCAACATGAGGAGTAAAGCCTTATATTTTTACCTGTGTGTGTCACTGTGATGAGTCCCATGACATAGGATATTTAGGGCCCTAATTTAAGTTAATAGGTGCTTTGAAGTTTATTCCAATGAGAGCTGGATTAGGTCTCTCTTTGCCCATCAGATGTGAATCTGGCTGGCATTAAAAAAACAGACAATACTACTTGTAATACCTTTTATTGAAGACCATATGAAAACAGAAGGGGAACCCTTTTACCACGGAAAAAGCTAGTGTATTTTTTTGATGCATTGGCATAGAAGTATTTTAAGAGACCAAATACAGTTGATAATACACAACACTGTAGATAGTTCATTGGTTAAATAAATGGTATATGCAGGTCAGTGAACTGGTGTTAGAAGGAGTTGACCTGTAAATTAATAATTTATACTATATGGTGAATTTTTTCCAAATTGAAAAATAGATAGAAAAATGAGAGGGATAAATGTATAGATGGAAAGAGACAGATGATGTATTTAATTCACACAGCTTTAAATATGAAAATAAGTTTTCTGTGCTGAATCAGAGTTCTTTAGTTATTTTATTTTAGTTTGTTTAATTGGTAGCCACATTAGCTGCTCTGCTGTGTTTTATTTTTTGCTTTATAGGAAGAATTTCAGATGATTAGTTAACATGGGAATGCTTCAGTTTCTGGAACTGAAAAGGCTTTTTGTAGTTTTTTTTCCCTCAGAGAGCCACGTCAGAGGCATACAAAGCTACTGCATCCGATTTTTTTTTTTTTGACATTCATTGTTGTAACTTGATTTTTGTCTCCCAAAAATATTGTATCATCCACACTAACAAGCTTCTTAAGAACTATCTTTGAGTAATTTTGTTAAGATGAGGTTTTAGGAGATGGTCGGGATATGCTTAGTGTTCTAAATACAAAACCCTGACTTATTAGTCAGACATTAGGAAGAGAACATGTATGCACTGAGATAGTGTGTCTCTTCTGTTTGGATTCCTGCTCCATTGCCAGAGAGAGTGAGAGGCACACGCACATGCGCGCACATATGCACACTCTTAACCTCTGTATCCCCACCTGGGTGTCATTATTGGGTTTCAACTGTGCATTAATTTGACTTTACAGATTAGTTAGCATAAGCATATTTCAAACCATGAGGTTCAAGAGGCAGGGAGCATGAAGCCCAATAGTACTCTGTACACATGTACTGTTGAAAACTTTTAGCAGCATTCCTACATGTGAGCATTTTTGCGCTTCTAGAGACACCACATTGGTAATAAGAATAATATACTTCCATCCAGAATTTCAAATGGCTTAAAAACATGAATTAATTCTCCCAACACCTCTGAAGAAGATAGGTAGTAATATCTCATTTATAAAACAGAGAGGTGACTTAGCTAAGCACACCTAGGACTTGCGTGGAAAAGCTTGGAATAGCACCTAGATCTCCTCCTATCTTTGTCCTTAATCACACTGCTCTCTAACTCTCCAAACATCACATGTTGTGTGTTTGTAGGGTGGTTGCTCTGGGCTTGTTTTTTGGTAATTTGATGGTTGTGGAATTAGATTTTTAACAATATTTCATCTGCTATGAAATAGGGATGGGGGAGGGGAATCAAGCAGTTATGATATACATAAGTGTATGTATTACATAATTAAGGTACAGTTAGTTAAATATTGTATGTGTCAACCTCGATGGTTTCTCTTTTAACAATCAGGTGTCAGATTTCTTTAGACAATAAAGCAATTTTCCTTAACTACATGCAAATAAATATCTGAGATTAAGTGAGGAAAGAGTTCCTGTCTCCCCTTAGAAGAATTGTTTACCTATTAAAATCCTATATGTCTGTGGGGAATGAAAAATTTTTCCTAGGGAGAAAGCATTTTAGATAGCACGGAAGGACGAAACAAGGAAAAAGTGTTAGAAAGCATTTGTAACAACAGAATTCCTTTCAGTCGATCAAAGGTCCATTTTAACTAAACCAGCAAATCTTTATTGAAAAGTAAATTAATTGTCAAGCTAGTGCTTGCTAGCATGCTGGGTATTCATCGAGCCTAATTGAAAAGAAATTCCAGGGAGAATTACCTAAATCAGTTATGCAAACTCCCACTGGAGATTTGGATACTCTCCAGGATCTCTTATCCCTCCAGCTTTTAACTAGCATGCTGATCTCTGGGGAATGCAAGCTTACACAGTCTGTCCTAGAGCATCCTTACAAAGAGGCTGTGTAAGGCAAGCTGGAAGTAATTGCATCTGTACCGAGCCTAGTGCGTATGCTATTATATATCAGATTGTAAACAGTTGTACTCCTGGTTCCCTGCCCCCAAAAACACAATAAAAATGTGTCATGATGGAACACAAAAGAAAATCAATGTTTAATATTGAGAAGTAATGAAATATTATTCAGGAGAGCCTTGTGGACGGTCAAAGAGAGGTGAAATCTGATGTCAGAAGTTAATGCTATAGTTAGGGCTTTCTGCTTTGCAGGATAAATCTATATAAAGATTGTGGTTTTACAGAAGTTCCCATGCATTTTTGAATCCACATGTTTGAATGCTCATTGGGATAATCTCTGGAGAGAGACTTTAATGTATGTGTAGTTTGAAAGTTTTCTTTCTTCCTCATTGACTCTCTTGGAGGAGGTTGCCTGAAAGCAGTTGACTGGAACCTATTGAGGGGGTTGGTGTGGGAAGGTTATGGTGGTGTACTGAGGAGGCAGAAACAAACAACTAGTGAGGCAAAGTAAATTACTAGAGAGGAGCCAGAGGCCTGGGATAGGAAGGGTAGAGATGGGAGAGGAGTATGTGGGGCAGAGGCAGTCAGGGAATTGAAGGTGGGAGAGGGGTATGTAGGGAAGCGGTAGTCAGGTGTGGGACACGGAACAAGAAGCAGGTGGGGTATTGGAAGAGTGAGAAGACCACTTGAAGGAGCAGAGCTGACCTCCTGGATCATACTGCAGCAACTTCTGCCTTGTTGCTGGGAGTAGGAGCTCCACCAGCAACTTTTCTGGCTGGAAGATCTGTGTAAGGTTATTATGGGTGGGGAAGGAAGAAAATTTATTTTTAGCTTCTCTTACTGCAGTTTAGGAGCTGGGAACAGTGAGAAGTAAGTGCTGCATTTCCAGCCAGTATTCCACAGACCGCCTGGCCAGGGTCCACGGAGCACAAATTTGAGAAGTGTTGAGGTTGATAGACAAAACAACTTGGATGAAATATATAACCCAGCATGTCTCCCCAGACTTGAAGTTTCTGAGTGGGTGTGAAAATGAACTCTTTCCAGAGTTGGTTGGGAAATGATTTTTGTTCCTTGAAAAATGTCAACAAAAACAAATAATTGTTTGTTTTTCCTTTTTTCCGCATTTTTAAGTAATATTTTTGACTAAAATAACTTTTTAATAAATATTAGACTTGAAAAGCCATTTTTCATTGAAGAAACGTTTTGATGGAAAACTTTTGACCAGCTCTACTTCTCCCACTATTTTTTGCTATTGTGTCTTTGTTTCCAGGCATCCCTGCACCTCCTGGCTCCAGTCAGGGCTGGAAGAAAGAGTACAGGGATGATTCTTCTAATAGTATATCCCCAACAAGAACCAGAGCACACTGGGTAATCTTGTATGAGAGCTGGCCCTCTTGGCATTTCCAACCAAATTTTGAAGAGTCAATAAGCATGGCTAAGGAATTCCTCCTTGGAATGCTTAGCCAAACATTACCCCTGAGCCTGTGAAGATTTACCCAGCATGAGCATATACGAAAGTCAGATGCAGTAATGATAGCTGTGTGGCACCCTTATACACGACTTTTTGCTCCTTTGCCACATATGCAGTAATAGATGGTGAAATGTTCATGTTGTGTGATTAACAAGGAATCACAATAAAAATGTATTTGTGAATATTTCCATTGTACTGTATCTGCTTTTGTAAAATATGTGCCAGTTTACTTACCAACAGATAATTATTTTCATAACGTTGGGATTTTCTTGCCTGTTAGAGGGACCATAATAATTTTTCTTTGTCCCCCCCCCCCCCAAATATGGTATAATTGCTATGGATAAGTATTTGAGCAGAAGCAGGCTGAAGCTATGTTATCCCCAGAACTTGATATGTTGGGCAATAACTATTAGGAGGCAGGAGAATGTCACAGAAGGATGAAGCTATTCCACCATGCACGGGATAGGTCAGTGCTGACCGGGGGAAAAGAGAGGCCTTTCCCAGCTTGATTTCATAAATTTTTAATGGGGATAGGCTGTTCTATGGGTAGGGAGGAAGAGTCCCTCAAATCTGGTTATAGAGCCACTAATTTCCAGGTTGCTTCCACGATGCATCTCTACATCACTGGCAGTGTCATCTATAACTTCCAGTTAGCTGACAATGTTTAAAAAAGAGAGAGGATGTGTGAGGAAGAGCACCCATAAAATTAAAAACCAACTCTAATATATATATCATTACATAGAGTGATTAGAGCCTGAAGCCTGAAAACAAAATGCAAAATGGCAGCCCTGGTGGACACTGTTGTCCAAAATAATGTGATCTCACAGGCCTGGCGTGCATGGAAACTGGAAGTGGGATCCATGTGGACAATAAGTCTCAAACTTATTGTAAGGTATCACTGATCATTCTAGTTGTGGTCTGCCACTGCCTTGCTGCCATGCCTAATTTTCAGTAACATATTTTTTCAGTCAGAAAAATAGTCTAGCCTGGCATAACGGTTGCATCTATCTATTTTATTCAGATGTGTTCATATTAATTTGTATATAAAATATCATAGTGTAAACTAACGGGGCTGTGCTGTCAAAAATATCACTGTCTGGACTCTAAAGCAGAAACAATCATTTTTGGAAATATTCAGGAATTTTGAAATTAATAGAAACTGTATCTGTCAAATACCATTACAGAGTCTCTCATTCCCATTTATCAAGCTGTCGGCTAGTAAACTGTCAGAAAAATCAGGTGAATGTGTTTATTTATCAGCTTTGTCAAGTGGCATGGGCACATTGCTTCTTTTCTGGACAAAAAACGTTATAGGATTGTACAAAAATTAAAGGCAAAATAGTTCTTGCTTTCCTTGGCTGAGCTAAAATATATTGAAAGTAAAAAGAGAATCTGGGCGCCCTGGTTGCTACTATAATAAAAATATTTAATAACTATCATAAATGTGGAACAATTGGAGAACACAGAGCTCATTAGCAGCATACTTTACACTTGTCTATTCGTATTGAGCTTAATGTCTCCTTTTAGAAGTTAAGCCACTACAGTTGCTTCATGTCAGCGGAGGAGAATAAACCTCCATATATATAATTTATTCATCACAACCTAAAACCGATTCACTCCTCGTCCACATTTAAAGTTAGGCTCATTTAACGGTCTCCATCATTTCTGCTTCAAGGAAAAACACAAACAGCAGCTCTGGTGTAAAATAACTTTTTTCAGATACATTTTATTCTACCTTTGAGGTAGATTTCATACATGCATCGCTGTACAGAACTATATATGTGTGTATCATATCCTCATTTCTCCATGTATGTAGTTGCAGAATGTGATTTTTTTATAGTCTGTAGTCACTGCTTTACTTAAATGAGACCCTCACAAAGTTCAGAGGCTTAGTTCCAAAGATTCATATTTAGAACACATAATTGCCTGGAAGTCTCCTGAAAATGATCTTTTTTATTGTATTTTAACAATTCTTCTCCTATCTGGAACCCAAAAGTACCGTTAAGTGAAGATATTTGATCGGGCTAGTTTGTGAAGATGACTTGTATGAGTGTTCTTATGTTACCCCAACCAGTTACTTCATCTCTAGTTAACATTACAGTATGGTAACTAAAAGTAACAATTATGAGAAAAATTAAAATAGTTAAGGATAGTATTCACAGTAAATATGAAAAGTATTGTGTGAAAGAATAGTTCAAAAAAGAAAGGAGAGAAACCTAAGATGCCTTCCTACTCTATTTCTATTTTAACGCTCTTAGATGAAACTGCAGTGAAACTTTGTTTTTTTCTATTGCAATATTTACCTGAGGAAGATATGCTGCATAAATTAAATACATTAAAATATTAAAAATACAATCAAGTTCTCAAAGTCATTTAGCTGCTAGATAAAGCTTCATCTGTGTCCTGTTTGAAAAGAAGCAGGTATATAAATGTCTGACAGAAATTGCAAAGATAAGATAGAGTACTCACCTGGGGAGACTTACAAGTGTGTCATATTCAAAGCATGTGTTCCTAATGCTAATCAGTTATGAATAGTATTAAACTCTTACAGCTGGAACAAAGCTCCTTGCTTTTATGCTCCTTTTTTTCCCCAGAAGGGTAATAAAAACTCAAGACCATATCTCATGATCAATATAGTATATCTTCAGGCACTTGTTGCACATTATGTTTTCCTAAGCTCTGACCAGTCTCAGATAAGGGAGACTGTTGTGGAGAGGTGTTGTTTATGGAGATACTGAACATTCAAGGCTTGCATCCAGGTCCTTTTGAAGATTAATATATACTGAATACCAAAGCACAAAATGGAAAGAAAGAGGTTCATGTAAGACAATGATTATAACACTTCATTATGTTTGGGTTTTCCAGAGTACTTTTCTGGGTAACAGAACTGGCTTCCAAAGGCTTTGGGGTATATCTTTAGCCGATATGAATTGTCTTAGTTCCATTGAAGCCAGTGGAGTTATGACAGTTTATACTAGCTGAGCATATAACCCTCTTCTTTGCAAACAGGTGAGTGAACTTTCAGTGGCACAGATTCTCTTAGCTAACATTCTGATTATTGAAAAAGAACTGGAGAAGGTACCGAGCAGTTGCATACAGTTTTCCCCCTTAAATATTTTAATAACATTATTGGAGAAACAAGATGGGTGAGGTAGTATCTTTTATTGGACTAACTTCTGTTAGTGAGAGAGACAAGCTTTCAAAAGCTTGTCTCTCACACCAACTAACATGTAATATCATTATTGTACATTATTGGTTTTTGGAGTATTACTGTAAATAATGTAGTCACTTTTTAAAGGAGAACACGGTCAATGTCTGCACCAATATTTCATTCCTTTTTTGAAGCAAATGTTAATGTTTGGATTGTTTGCAGTTGTTTTACCAGTTAACTGTAGTGTACCGAAATTGAAAGGAAAGCTGCAAGACCCCAGGAATGAGCTGGACAGGAAATGTCCCTGTGTCCTGAAGAATTCGTCCCCTTGAGCATTAATCCCTCCTAAATCTGTTTTATCTCTTCTAATTCCCTGTTTTCTTCATAAAAATGTCTCTCTTATCTCTAATTAGAATCATTGGCTTACAGGCTTCAATGGCAATTTGTTTCACATGTTTGTTTCTTAGTGGAATCTGCCTAGGAGCTGATGATATACTCCTATTTTCCCTGGCTTTTGAACCCCTTTCCGGTGCACTAGAGTTTGTCTGCACTTTGCCAAACCCTTTCATAATTCTTCAAGGCAGGTATTTTCAAAGTAGTGTTGGGGAGTTTGGCATCCAAATCCCCGGCATCTTTGAAAATCCCAGCCACAATTCCTCCATTTGATGACTTCAAGCTCTTCTCTCTCCCCCTGAAACTAGAATGACCAAGTTTAGCCTTTCCTCACTACAAATATATTTTAATCCCACAGTTGGCCTGATTGTGCTATATTGTACTGTCTCTATGGAAAGATCTTTTCTATTAAAGGTGGCCAAATTTTAATGCTTTATCATTTGACGTCTAGACAGTGTTCTGAAAAGGAACAAACCATGTTTTGATTTGTATTATTTCCACACACGGAAGCATCCTAGTATCCTGTTTGTTTTCTGTACTGCAGACATGTTGCACTGACTGCTTCAAGAACTTCCATACAATACCCCTTAAATCCTTTCCCCTGATTCTATACACATTGTACGGCTGCTGCATTAGAAATAAGCTCTCTATTTCATTTGTTCTCTCCCACACTTGTTAATTATTTTAAAATTGCAAGTTTCCTTTTTATTTTTTGTTTTGTTTTGGCCCATCAACCTAGAATAACTATATTTTGGTCTAACCGTTTGGATTATTTCTTGTCCTTTTAGTTTAGCAATATTTCTCCTTTCTACATCACCTTTTATTTGGGTATCGCAAAGCTCTTTAACGATCCATTAAAGAATTTCTAATTTTATTAGAGTTTAAACTCTCTCAACTTATCAAGGCTGTTTTTGTTCATCATTTATTGTGGACAAAGTTTCTCCAAAACACTGTTGGTGAATTTGCTGCTAATCCCTTCATATATTTGATCATTCAGTAAGCTGTTTTCCCCCCTGCCGAGGACATTAATTTAGCCAATTTTGTATGGAATCATATGAAGAGTATATAAATGGAAGTTGTCATTGTCTTCTGTCACTGTTGGCTGTAATATATAGTCAAAGAGTGTGCCTTTCTCTTATAATTGCACGCTGATGGCTTCTATCAAATTATGCTTTCAAGCATGCACATGCTAAATCGGACTATGTTTATATATATATGTTTATGAAAACATACACGCTACATAAAATAGTTTTACTGTATAGGCCAGTCATCAATGCAGTTCCAATAAATCAGCCAGTTACAAAAATACAAATGTATTAATGTATTAGAATATTTGGCTATTCAAAACCAGTTATGACGTCACCTTGGGAAAAAATTTAGGCTCAGTCCAGGAAACTAGCACTCCTGAGAAAAATTTAAAAAAAAAAAAAAGTTTCCAGTCATTTTTAATCTATGTTGAACTAATATAAAAGTTACTACTAAAATGTGCATTGAAAATTAATGGATTCTTCATATATATGATCCACTAATTACTGTAATTAGAACGATAAGAGTACACAAAGGATGAAATGTATGTTGATTAAGTAATTAATTGACACCATATTGCAATTCTACCCATTCATTAGCCCTCTGGCTTAAGGTATAGATTCAAGATTCTTATATCTTTATAACAATTATTACAAATATTAAGGTTATATTGGAAGTTACAGAATGGAAACCAAAGATGGTTATATATTTATTTTTAATTATTTTAGCATATTCTGAATTGATAAATTTTGTATTAGTATATAACTATGGATCTTGAATGAGGTCCCTTATTTGCCAAGCAAGCTGGAATGCCATTTTCAAGCTATATAATTTGATCAACTTGGTTGATTATATAAAATCAACCAAATAACTACATTAGAATTTAGTTAGAATGTAGATAGGTACTTACTTAATTTCTTAACATACCAATACAATTCAAAGTTACCTTTTGAAAGCCACATCTTTTAATTCACACACATAAATAAATCCCACACCAAACCCCAAATATGCTGATAATGATGTAAAGCTTCTTTTTGGTATAAATACAAACAGATTTATGTACTTTCTTGAAAGCATGTAACTTGAAATAATTGAGATGTCAAGAGAATCATGTTCTGGGTCTCTGCAGGTTTGCCCGTCTTTCAAGGTACCATACTTGAATCTGCCTTTGGTATTTGGGACTGGAAGCTCAGAAATCATGGTGCGAGGGATCAGAAAGTAAAGTTTTGACGTGTGGAAATAGTTTTAATCCCTGAGGATTTTGGTCACTCTTTCACATAGCACCTGCCTCAGGGTCCCTGAGAAATCATCATTGGGACCAATCTGAAGTAGTTTGACACAGACCAGTAAAAGCCTTTATATATATATATAGATATATATAGATATAGATATATAATTCCAGTGTCCTGGAATTAGCAGAATTAGGTCAGACTTGCTTACTATTTTTGCCAGTCATCACAATTTATAAATATTCTGGTGTCCAGACATTAACCTAATTTTCAGATGTGACTTTTGCATTTCTGACCACATACACCAATAATTAAATTGGTTAATATCCATTAACAAACATACACATGGTCACAATGCTGGCTCTAGGTCTGGATTCAACACAGGGATGTCCAGTATGATTACCAACATAATTTTAGCCTTGACTTTGACAGCAGTTACTCTTCCCTATTTCAAATAACATCTTATTTCTTAATCTATATTTCACTGGGCCAGAACTCAGTAAAAATTATTCTACATTTTAGCTCAGTAATATACAGATGTTTTAAGCTTTTCGGCTGGAATTTTCAAAGGAGCCTCTGGGAATTAGGATCCCAAATTTACTTGAAAGTCAGTGGAAATATGGCAACTGATCCTTTGAAAATCCTATCCTTAATACTTTATATTCACTCCCACCCATTAATGATTAACATCATTATGAGTCACAATTTTGGGGACCTTCACTTGTTCTCGTATTGTGTAGCCAATTTCAAGAGTAATGAAGTCTGGGCTTCATCATAATTTCTGAACATGTATTAGTCTCATGAATAGAGGTTTCAATGAATAATACCAAAAGCAAATTGAATTCCTGTTTTAAAAAACTCATCCCAAAGAGATTTAAATCTTAGTCTCTGGGGCTGTGTTCTATGAAGCACTTCAGGGAAAATTTAGAACCCTTCAGTCCTGATAAATGACATTCATTTTAATAATTATTTTCAGTGTTTATATCAGTCACCAAAAATGGTAAAAGTAATTAACAAAATTATGGAAGTATCTTGCGTCCCAACACCACCTTACCTCAAACCAGCATAAAGGGAAGACAATGTATACCACCCTCTCCACAAATATGATAAGATCAAACTTCTCATCAAATACTACATCCAATTATTTTGGTCAAATTAATGGGGTATTCTCTTCCGCAGCATCCCTCTTTAAGGCCATTACTAATTTTTTTATGTTCCCTTGACAACGCAATTTCAACAAGTCATTGTGTAAAAAAGTGGGTTCCCAAATGCTTCATTAAATTTAATGTTTAACCAAGTTTTTGCTGTCTATCACAGATAGATTTGTACTGTCTTGAAGAGAAATTAAGCAGATCTTATTCCTGAATTTGTCTGTTAGGAACCTATATCAATCAGTTCAGGAAGGCAGTCTCATTAGGTGCTGTTATGACTGAAGCACCAACGTATGCATCATGCATTAGAGTTAATGATGCTTACAATTTTGCATTTGCAGTAGTCTGTCAGGAAGGCAGAACGTCACCTGTGTTGTTAATCTAATTTGTAAAACCAAAGTTCAAATGAAGCATCTCAGCAAGAGAAAGGAGTATTCTTTGCTCTTTAAGATAACCTATAATCTGTTTGTTCTAATTTTTTCTGATGCCTGAAGTAAGTTTTACATTAGTTCTCCTTGAACAACCACAAAATGGGGAAAGACCTGACTTGTTATTGGGTATCAACTGACCAGGACAAGAGTTAAACAACTTTCCGGTTAAGTAAAACCACAAGCAAAGTCCTATCTAAGTGTAAGCAATATGAGAGATGGGGTATAAATCATAACTTCTCTGGGAGATGAAATTTTCAATAATTATGTTAGGTATCATTTTTTATTTCTAAGGAGGGAATCTCCTTGTCAGGATAAATATTAGGTTATAGCATTAATGATAGCCCACTGAGAGCTGCAGGGTAAATTGGAGATTGCTGGCATTACTTACGAATTAGTACTCTGTTAACCTTCACATCTGGGAATTAGGTTGTAAGTTAACACCTGTCTTGTAGCAATTTCTTATGACTGAAGTTATATATTAACCAGTAGAAAAAAAGAAAACTTTCAGGTGACACACATGAAAATGCTTCATGATTTTTGCAACCTTATATTTTCCTTAGTAGAAGGGAGAAGAGGTATTTTAAAAGAGCATTTAAAACTTAGATGACTTGGGATTTTTCTTTTAAAAAAAATCCATAGTTTGCATTTTAAAAATATATATATATTTGGAGTTCAGGGTCTGGTTGGAGTTCTGGTTGGAGCCAATCAAAATGAGGGCAGACATTATGTTAGCTTTTGCACAAAAAATTTCTAATACACCTCAGTCTAGACCCATACATACATGGTATTCCAATCCAGAGAGTCCTCTGAGCGACTGCCAATTGTCCCTAATGGCTGCAAAGTGAATCCATGTACATATATCTTCATATGCAAGAAGTGTATGTATTAAACAGTTATATATATATGTATTTTTGTTTTGTGATCCAAACAAATGTTTGCAAGTAATAAAGATGAGAGCACCAAACTTATTTTCATTTGTGGCATACGAGAGGGACAAGGTGGGTGAGATAATACCTTTTATTGGACCAACTTCTGTTGGTGAGAGAGACAAGCTTTCTGTGTAAGCTTGAAAGCTTGTCTGTCTCACCAACAGATGATGATCCAATAAAAGGTATTACCTCACCCACCCTGCCTCTCATAAATTCAGTGTCTTTATTAATACCATGATTTTTAATGTCTAGCAAAGATACGAATGTAAACTTGTCTTTTGAAGGTGTTGTGCAGGTTTTATTTGAGGACGAGGACTGAGAAGTTAGATGTGGCTGGATTGTTTTGTGAAAAGTGTTTATTCACAGGTGATATGGTGTTTTTTGTCTTTTATCATTTTTCTGGGTTAGTTCATTTGAGAGCGTGGTGAGTTTTTGGTTTCACCCATCTAGTTCTTATTGGGGCATTTTGTGGCATATGTCAAGTTTTGAATGCTAATCTCCAGACGCCACAATAGAGCAGAGTATTAACTCGCTGTACTTCTTAGTCCACTCATAGAAACTGATTTACTTCTTAGGCACTGTCATAGAAAATTAGTTTGGATATTAAGTGTCTCAACAGTTACTGGAAGAGCGAGCAGTAGCTCCAGTATAGAAGAAATATGTATATTTAGGGAAATTATTTCGAGTACAACAGCATAGCGGTTGTGGCAATATTCCAGCTCTGTGGGTTTATGCTGCTATGTCTGGGCATCCAGTTAAAGACAAATATATGAATAACTATAGCATGTTTTAGATATTTGCAAGAACAAACAGTGAGATTACGTGACTGCAGCCTCACAGGTAAAGCATGGGGCTTCCTTCATATTGGTACATGAGCCTGTGGGACAGCAGGGCACTGCTCCATGCTACTCTGGCAGAGAGGGATTGAGAAAGCTTTGATTTATGCTTTATGATTTGAGGGGCCTCACAACAATTGCCGGCAGAACTGTAATGGATTATATAACCCTAAATAAAATAACATTGAAAAAGAGTGTTTCAAAATAAATTTTAGTGCCTTATGACAAACAAAGGCCAATTAAATATCTTTCTCTCTAATGCAGAAAGAGTCTTCCAGCGGCTAAAGCAGCATTATTGCAAACATGATTAAAGGCCTAGATTCTTGGTTCCTGAACTCAGACAAGAGTGCAATTGGATAAATTTTGAAAGAGCAATCTTTTATATTTCCTCGAGAGTGCGTCAGGAGGGGTTTGGTGGGAGTATCTAAATTTTGGATTCATATCTTCAATTTCTTTTCACTTATGGGACCCAGACTGCTCTTTGGCGCTCGAGGGATCTTACTGTTCCTTTCTGTGAATGGTGATAATCTAATGAAAAATACTAAGCATCTATCTCCTCCCTTGCAAGCAGCAAGATGTTCCATACCTGCATAATGGCGAAAAGATTGTCTCTTCTGGAAAGCTTAGACATGTGTACTTGTGATTTCAGTAATTTTAAAGAATTAAAAGAAAACAATACTTCAAAACCAACTACGGAGCTGCAGAGCTACAACTTCTTTCCTTTAGTATGATGTAGGTATGGTTGTCATATAGTCTAAAAAGCTCAGACATAAATTTCGTGTGACAGCTAGAAAGAATCTCTGGTGGGGATGTGCGAGGGTGGGCAGCATTGTGAAGACAGAAGGTTAATTTATGACATTTAGATTTGAATTTTCTTAATTTGGGTAATTAATGTTTTATTATAAATCAGGTATATTCTCCAGTTCCCCTCACTGAACAAAAAATTGTCCAGGAATTTTACTCCTAATTCTGGAATAGGCACCAATAGAAAACGCAGATGTGCTGTTATCAAAACAAGATAGTAATTAACTTTCGGACTGAATAGAACGTTCTTTTAAATAAAATTTAGAGACAAGAAAGACCTTTACTTGAAACACGGTATTAGTGGCATATGTACTCTCTCGCAGAGGTGGAAGAAAAAGAAATTCTGTTCTCCAATATTAGTGAAGTATCAGAGGGGTAGCCGTGTTAGTCTGGACATGCATCTGACGAAGTGAGTATTCACCCACGGAAGTTTATTCTCCAATACGTCTGTTAGTCTACAAGGTTCCACAGGACTTTTTGTCAATACTGGTGAAGGTTGTTTTGGGGCAGCAAGCATTATTCTTTTCATGTCTCTTGATGGTGACTCTGATACGTGTGGATGGTATTACATCGAATACGTTTTCTAAATCAAGACATGATAAAGCCTTGATACAAGAAGCAGGAGACATGATGTCAGGGATTAATTTTCTGCCTTTTCAAATATGTCTCCAGCCATATCTAGCTTGGCACTCCAGTGGCAGCAGAATTGCAGCAGAATTGAACCGTGTCAGAGATGAAAGTGAAAGCAGATGAATTGCACCAAATATGTACAACAGAAGGAAAAGTGAATGGCTCCTGTTTGTGCATGAAGACTCAGAAATGCTTCATACTCAAAGGGGGCAACACTCCAACTCACACCTAAGATACATCATTGCTCAGCATGATGGAATACTTCAGGGAGCTTTGGCAGACACACTAATAGGTACATCTGGTAACTTAGTTTTTATGCCAGTCCCTTTGCCAGATTTTTCAGCATTTCATGCATGTTTGTGCTGGAGGAAGGAGTTTTTTTTATTTTTTTTATTGTCATCACTTCATGTGCACCCTTTGTAATAAATAGCTGACTCAAGTGCACTGTCTAATTTTTGCTTCAAAAGTAGATTCAAAGTGTTACGTTAAGCTTCAGAATTATGGTGCTTGTAGTAAAGCATACAGCTGTGTTTTTAAAAAGTATACCCATATTACAACATTATTACCTGAAATTCAAGGTTAACTGGTGCTCAAGTTATGTATTTTCTTAATTTAGGTCCTAAATGTCTCTAATTTCTCCACTGAAATGATCAAGGTTCAGTAAATTTTCATGCATACTGGGTGGGGAATGCAAAAAACTGCTGACATATGTTTCACATTGTCAGGCCCTTTATGATGTCATCGTAAGTGAACATGCTCAATATGCTTTCCAGATTTTGAATTTTTGTTAGATTGCTCAGTCCACAGATATGTTGTTTGTCTGTTTAATATTCACATTCCCTTGCTGGATACACAAATGTTAAGCTAGGTAAAGCATTCAGTTCAGAACAGGAAAGGAATTTTAAAAAGAGATGCTTTATAATCCCAGATTAAAGTTTATTATGTCATTTCCTTTTGTTTAGTCTTATGACCAGGAGGGCTTCCTCTTGCCTCAAAGCTTGAAAGAAATTAGCCATTCAGGGAGCCAGGAATTCCCATGTTCTTATCCTATTCCCATGGCGGGGGGGGGCGGGGGGGGGGGGGGGGGGGGGGAGGAAGGGTCATGATTTCTACTCCCAACTGCCAGAAAGTGAACACTGGCCCTGTCTCTCATCAGAAGGCTCTAATTGCCCTTCACCACCATTTATCATGTATATTATTTTCCCTCATTGGCCAGTAGCAAGGCCTCATTCAATAAATAAAAATAATTAATTATGGCATGTGCAACTCAGGCCAACCTCATCACTTTTCAAGAGTCAATTTTTTCTCCTTAGTGGCCTGCGTTCATCTAGTCTCTATGAAAACTGGACCAGGGGAAAGTGTGTCTATATAGTTTAAAGACTTGGCCACCGATTTTGCATTAAAGGGATTTGAAACAATTCACTGTATATCAGATACAGGGCAACTGAAAGTTATAATATAGGAAGGGATTTACCATAACTGGAATAGGACACAATCAACTTTAAAATAACTAGTGCATGCATTTTGCCAAGAAAATGAAAGATTTAGTTTTCAGTATAGGTACACTTAACATTATGTTCACACTGACATGTTGGAGCTTTTTAAACTCAAATGGGACAACAGGCTTTTAATACTTATATGAAAAAAAGTTTAAATATTGGATAATATTACATAGCTGTGTTCATATTTTCAGAGATTCCCAATTGTCCCTCTGCTAGGAAGGTTGTAACATCGCTGCCTGGTTTTGTCTCTGGAATGGACAGGCCTGGATGTTGCCAGGAGAAGCAGAATACCCAACAGAGTTCTTCTTTCCCTT
Organism: Trachemys scripta elegans; assembly: GCF_013100865.1. Lineage (NCBI taxonomy): Eukaryota > Metazoa > Chordata > Testudines > Emydidae > Trachemys > Trachemys scripta. The sequence goes on along the minus strand of NC_048305.1, from coordinate 29,383,743 downwards.
CACTTTCAGTGCTTTGTATATATACTGTAATTCTACTGACATACTTCAGTTATTGTTTTTTTAAGTGCCTAATATTTTAAAAAGCACTGATGTGAAAGAGAGCTGTGTCTAGGCTACATTATTCGTTCCTCGAATACATTTAAAGAGTTTGACTTGGTAATTTCTTAACTCTAGTTTATGCAGCTGTACCAACCTGAACTGAGATTTTGGTTATCGCCGAAGCTAAGTACAGTTGGATGGGAGATAGTCTAGGTCTCTAGGAAAACCTAAGGTGGCACAGGTAATGGAGCTGGTGGTTCATTAGTTGGTACTTTGGGGAATGAATTCTTTGGCATTCTGAGTCTGTAACTGGACCAGTGCTCTAAAACAGAGCAAGGGAAAGCTGTGTTTCTGGATGCAATCTTTCAAATGAGATGTTACGCTTGTATTGCAGTTCCTTACAGGATTGGTTATGTTAGGTCAAAATTACTTCAGCTTTGGGGGTTGACATAAAAAGCACAGCTTTATTTAATTAGTTGGGGACCTAGAAAGTGAGGAAAAAGTAAAGAAATTGTGTCCAGCAACCTGAATGAAGAATTCACTTTTTATTCATTGACTCTAGGGTCTATTTTCTCTGCCCTTGTGGCGGCTACAAAATCAATATTCTGACCAATTCAGGTCACAAAAGATCTTTGGGCACGTCTTGTGAGAGCAAAGGTCTCGGTTTTGGTGTCCTAGTCAGATCTCAACTTCTCTAGTACCTTATTCTCACTGCAATGTTAGTGAATGCACTTTAAGGTGAATTAATTTATTTCTCTGTTCGTGTTGTACATATATAGGTTTGTAAAGTGCTTGGGGATTCTTTGGGATAAAAGATATTTTGTAAATGTATTGAGGAACTGACTGAGAATGCTTTTATTATGATGCCTTCATAGAACTTTCCCAGCAAACAAAACAACAAAAAACAATTGTGCCATATAATTATGAAAGCTTGCAAGGCCTGTGGTTCTTAGTAAGAATCAATATAAATGGCTCCCAGTTTTAAAATCCAAACTGTATTTTGGCTCAGGTCTTAATGATGCAAAATTGAATGCTGCAAATCAGATAGATTCATTCCTATGTTTGCCAAATGAATAGACTACTTGCAAATAATACATACCTTTACTGTCCAGAAAATCTTCAACATGTAGTATTAGACTGGGGGAAAATTATTTTTGGTGTAGCCCTCTATTTGGATGTCTAAAAGATATACCCGGTAAGTTGTATATGGAATAACATGTACCATGTGTTCTATTAATTTGTGTGAGGATTAATTGTCCTGGTTTATACCTGCAAACATAATTTTTAGGTTATTGTACAGTATGAATAATTGTTTCCCTTGTTTTTAAAGGCTTTTTCTATTTCATGGAAATCTTAAGCAAGCTCTGCCTATTTGGTAGCAAATAGTCCGACAAATGTACCCTAGTGCTTAGATATGAAGGTGGTAGCCCCCCTAAAAATAGATGGATACTATGAGTAAGAAGACTTTTTTTTATCTGAAAGCTGGTGCATGTAGTTTTATTCATGTTTTTACCTCTAATTATGGGAGAAAATATTTTAGAAGACAATAATAAATAGGAAAAATTTGGCAAAAATCAGTTGTTTTAAGGCAAATTTGCTACATAACTTCTGTTGAGAAAAGCTGTGGATTTTCATAAAACCCACCTTTAATAAAAATATCATTTTCTTTCTGATTGTAAATAAGGATTTTATAAGGATTCAGAATAGGAGATAATATTTGCATAAATGATGATGAACAGACTAAATGTTGCATTACAAACATGAAAAACAAGGTCTTTCCTTCCTTTAGAAGTGGTGTCTTAATTAGACAGGTATGTTAGCCCTGTAGAATTCTCTTCATAATACCCACTAGGGTAAATACTGTTCCTAGGGGGGTGGGGGAAAGGGTTATGGGTAGGTCGCTCATTTTGGGGTGGTTGGTTTTTCATTATCACTGTGGTAAGAGTAACTTTTAAAAAATGTTTGGCCTGATATTCTGCAACTCCATGATGGATATACAGTACTGTGGTATGGCAGGTGAACAGCTCAGATGTAACGCGGTGCAGATATAGTTGAAAAGACATCAATGTGATTATTAAATGGATTATAGATATGTGAATTCCAAGAATTGCAACACTCTCTAGGATAGGGAGGAAAACCAGGAAACTGAACAGGTGGTGATAATCTTCTAGTTAGTACATACTCACAGAGTCAGGAAAGCAAAAGTAATGGTTCGTTTTGCATCAAGACTCGTCTTTTGAATACAGCTGCCATTTTCACTTTTATGATGTGTTTTTCTGTTATGAAAGGGAACAGAAAATCAGGGTTACTCTGATTTTTACATCCACTTTTTTTCATATAGAATCAATAGAGGGCTTTTCTTTATAGATAACAGTAATTCCAGTTGCCCTGGAAATAATTCAAATGCCCTGAGCTAAATTAGTTTCCAGAGAATGAGCATAATCGTATAACCTGCAAAAAATAAAAACTTCCCCATTGATCTGTTAATGTATTTTGGCAGCATTTGTATAGCTTTCAAAACCACACAGACCACCGGTGACACTGTCATACTCATAAATTGATCTTGTTAAAACCTGCTTGTCAAAATTAAATAGAAAACACCTGACTATTCTGGCTTCTATTGTCCTTTTAAAGATCATGAGTGCCACTATGTGGCAGGAGTAAGTAGAAAGTCAGAGCTTAGACCTTCATATAGTGTACTCCTGGTGAGATTAAACCTATAGAAGTCTCTGGCAAAAAGATCTTTGCATTCCTGGTCTCCTGCATCTGAAGGAATTCTGACATTTTAATGAAAGTTTGTCCATATTACAGGCACAGAAAAAGAGTTGGAAATAATTTAAATGCTTTATCTTCAAGTGAAGTAGTCTCTCCTTCTTCCACTTTTCAAGACACCCGGCAGCACACCCCTGCTCTAATGAGCTAAACCTTCACAAGGTGTCACCTCTATATCCTTTAATCCCCCAGGACTACCCCTTTTGATTGTAAGCCTCTACATGGGAACTCAGGAAAGCAGTGCTCACCTTTCGAATGTTAAAGTATTTATTTATGAGCCTCTATCCCATGCAATAAATGATATGTGTTGCTGGGGAAATTGTGGAGAGGGGAGTTAATAGATAACTGGGAGCCTTGTATAAGGCCATATGAAAGGTTGGCATTTAGCCCTGAACCTCCTAAAAATCCTTGTGGGCTTAGGCTCTTACCTTATGGAGACAGCACACATGTTTGTGAGAGGGTTATAGGTCTTGACGGTTGATGTTACTATCCCATCTAATGGGATTCCTGTGCCTGCCCATAGCCCCCCCATCACCTCAACTACTGTGCACACAACCCCTCCTCATCCCCCGGTGCCCATCTAATGGTGCCACCATAACCTGCCAGCTCAGGTCCTCAGGTTACATTAGATGTCTCTGGAAGATGAAGTCATGGTGACAGCCTCCCAACCCCTCTAGATCACCCCACAATCCATCCTGGAGCCAAGTGTCCCCCTCTCTCTATGTGTTCAGGGAGTGCCGGGCGGTTGCTCCCTTTAACGCTGTCTTGGGGGGTTGGGAGGATCTCTCCCCATGACAAATAAAAACAAATGCAGGAGAGAAGGAATATTCCTAATGCAAAAGTGCTGGGTCCATGATGGGAACCTCCCTGCCACACACACAAATTACCAGATAATGTTTATTAGGGTTCGCTGGCTAAGAACTATAAGATATTTGTACTGCCAGCTCAGTAAAGCTGATGGCTTCAGCAGGCCAAGTTTGTGCTTCTAGTGCTTTGGGAGAAAGGGACAGACTTTTTCTGTCCCCCATCGGCCCTTTAGGATTTGGGGGCGGGGGGGGGCAATCTCCCTTACATCCTGCTGATCCTAAGAAAGAACACTGTGGGAATAGCCATCCCGTCTTCCCTGAAGAACTTTGGAGAAGGCCCATCGGCAGGCATGGAGTAAGGTACCAGGATACCAAGAGGGATTCATAACATGTGGTATGGAATGGTAACAGTGGAGTTGCAGAGTTTGGCAGAAGCAAGGTTGTATTGTTTTGGGGTGGCAGGTAGGTGGTTTCTCTTGGTCAGTAGTGAATCTGCAGAGGATTGGAAGTGGGCTAGTGCCCATGAGCAAATTCTGTGGGGTCTCTAGTTGCCTGTACAACCCAGTCTTGAAGGGTTTGCTGAGTCCTAGCCACCCTTTGAGGATAGTTGTCTGCCATCAATTATCCCCCAGCCTAATTTCTTTTGTGATGCTAACGATCCCAGGTGAGTGGTATCCTAGGATATTCCTGGTTATTCACCTGTCCAAATGCTATAAATTGCTGTTGGCTAGTTCTAATTATGGAAGCCTCATTCAGATCTAGTCTGGTAACAGGTTGCCTGTTCACGAGTGAGCGTGTGAAATTAATTTTCCATGATTCTAGTGAGCCACCTTTCACCCATCATAAGCCACTACTGAAGCATTAATGTGTGGTTTTCAAATAACAACTGACTGAGCCTTAACAATACCCAGAAATCTATTTTCAGATGGTTAGGAGGAAAGAGAGTCATTTGATTGTTAAAAGCCAGGATGGTGACAAAAGCTTTCTTTTCACTACCTGGAATTATGTGAAAAGACACAAAGACTTCACTGGTTGGTCACTTGAGATTAAAAAAAATAGGATATGCTATAGCAGATCAAACCAGAGGTGGTTCTAGTCCAGTATCTTGCCTTTGACAGTGGCCTTAATGCTTAATATTTCAAAAGAAAGCAATTCGTCTTTAATTCAGTGCTGTACTTGAGGTAGGATATTTCTTTCTGACCCACTGTGGGCAATAAACTCATGCTCTGTAGCCTAAGATTCGGTTACCTTAGCTGACAGAGGCACAAATGTTTGTCATAAATATTGTAGCTCTTTTAAAAATCAAGCTGACAGATGTGATTTGGTATTTAGCTTGTAGTGTGTTGGTCAGTTGCTTTGTTGTTTCTTTTACAGCAATTTTTATTTTACACACCTTTGCAGTTATTAGAGAAGTGTAGATATATTTCATTGACAGTTTATGGGAAAATGTTGTGTGTGTGTGTGTGTGTGTGTGTGTGTGTGTGTGTGTGTGTGTGTGTGTGTGTGTGTGAATAAAGGAGATAGGGAAAAACCTGCCGGAAAAACATGTTTATTTGGATGCAATGCTAATTGCACAAAGGGTTAAATATATAGTGTTTGGCCAGGCTCACTAGAATGGGGGTCAGAGTAAAGGTTATGATCATGTTCCTGGCTAACAGGTAATAACAAAAATGCGGAGTTGGCACTCTATTTCCCTGCTAGGAGAAAGGAGTGGAAAAAAAGTGTTGTATGTTGTCATTCTTCCTTTGAAGAGAAGGCCACCAAAATGTTAGACTTGGAGGAAAAGGTAAGAGGTGAAAAGGAGAGGGAGGGATATAGGCAACATTAATCCCCGAGAGGCTCAGGGATTGAGGGAAGTATGCTGAAAATAGTACTACATTAAGTGAAATGATACCAGATGTGGCTGGTATGCCAACGATCAGCTAAAAATGTAAACATCTATAAAGCTCCATCCAGGAATAAAGCTGTTACAGCTGTAGTGCTCAGAGTGGAAAGAAAAGTTCATTTTTTCTTCTTAACTAAAGATGTATCAAAACCTGGCCTCGTTTTATATTTATTTTTTTCCATGTCCATTTTATCCTTTTAGAGCTGTGATCCATCATCCCTAAAGTTTGTTAGGATTGTTCCAACATTTCATGTTAAAAATAAAGATAAAATACTGCCAATGGCTTTCACAATACCTAATTTTATTTATTATCAAGAGCACTTTGGCATTCTTCAGCATATTTGTCAATCAAATAAGTTTCAAATTGTTTGGGAGCACTTGAAAAGTCATCCCACTCAATTAAAAAAATCCTCTACTCCTTTACTACACAGCAGGACTGCAGTGTTACTAAAGTACAGTATCTAATGACCAACCCAGGGGTCAGCATTCTTCTGGTGTATCTTGTTATAGAGATTTTTATACTGAGTCATGGCTTCCCGAGAGTACATGGGTAGCTCTTTAAATCAGTTCGTGAACAGATTTCTGTGCAATTGCCTCTCCTGCCAGCAGTCTGTAAAATCTGTTTACTGCAGAGTGAAAGGTGTAGGGGCAAGTTTTATTTCCTCATTGGCTGGGGGGTCTCAGCTAGCCACCTCCACATTTCTTTTTACTTTTCTTTTTTATTTTATGTTTTTGTAATACACAGCTCCATATAATCAATTATGCAATACAACTTGTTAAAGATGCGCCACTGTTGATCTGTCACTATGTAATCAGTATTTAATAAAAGTTTTCTACTAGTTATATGCTCCGTTCTGGGTTTAACTATTGAACTATTGTGGCCTGTATTTATTATTACTAAGATATTTTTTAGGTAGCTATTTCCTTACCAACCCTACTTCAGGGCGCCTTGTAAATTGCAGTGCACATGCTGCATCAACATAGTGAATTAGTGCAGTGCTAATCCGTCTGGAGTGTGAATAAGTAATATGTCACGTTGCCGTGGTAAGGGCTGTAAATTTTGCATCTAACTGAGATTGTTGCCTTTTTTTTATATCTTAGCAGAACTGACACTGCACTGTCTCATGCACTTTCCTCTGTGTGTGCTCTGTTGTACTTTTGATGAAGGGGAGTGCTTATTTTGGAACAGGCAACAACCATAGAAAGCTAGTTTCTTTATACTAGTTGGCACGATTCTACAATTATCATGTAGTACAGGAGAGTATATTCCGAGTTACTGGATCAGACTTCATTAAAGCATAGTGAGCCCAATCTATATTCATAGTGCTTGAAATCCAGTGAGATTTTTTTTAACATACAATGTTACGAAACACAGATGTTTAGATTCATAAAGGAAATAGTTTTCCTACATTCTCTAGGATTTGTATTTAGTGGCTATGGAAGGTTAAGGAAGTTGCCCTACATGCCTTGTAGATACTTCGCTCAAGTAGTTTTTTGGAAGAGTGTCTTTATTCAGACTTATGAATTAAAGCTGATTTTTCCCCCACCCTCCATTGGCATAGTTATTCCCACCTTCATTTCCTTCTCCATTCTTTGCCTGTAACTGCTACTTGTATCCAAGTGAGAAAAATCCTACAGGTAATTATGACTGTTATCTTCAGGAAGGATTCAGTGAACCACTTTTGCTTTTGTCAGTGTTAGTTTAGTTGTAGATCACTGTATAATATCAGCATGACAGCAGCAGCATTCTTAGGTCACTGTGCATGAGGAAGCATTTCTGTCAAAGTGACTCAGAGAAAACAGCATAATCACAGCTGTTTAATAGTGTGTGTTAGGCTTCTCTTTTGCTTATGGCAGTCTGACTTGTTCCGTGTGACAAGGCGATTATCATCTCTTAGTTGTACCTCTCTCTCATACAGAAGTAAGATGTATTTGTTCCTAGATTTATATGATACATATTTCAAGCAGATTTCTTTTGTTTGTCCATTCACATGCAGTACTTAAGTTCTGCACATTGATCTACATTTTGTATTGGGTCATGCTTTGGAAGGGGCTGGATTTTGATGTTCTTTGTGTAGTAATTCCTACAAATTTTTATGCAGACAAAAGTAGTCAGGTCTGCCTGCAAGACTCTGCAAATTCCTGCATGTGAGTTTGCCTCCTGGGAATAAAAAGTCACAATGAGAGCATGAGTGCAAACAACCGCAGATAGGATATATTAAAACCAGCAGGCTGGGCATCCTAGATTCTCAGTCACTTTTTTCCCTCCGCAGAGGTAACACATTCCTTTTTGTGGGTAGGTGTGGCAGAAAAACCAACATATGTATCTGGAAACAAAGGGTTGCAGAATAATGATGGCTAGAGTTGAGGAAATGCTCATTAAAAAATCAGTGTGACAACAAGGTGACCTACTTCTGTAAGATATTTGTGCCAGAATCCTTCCCCAAAAGCTTTACATTGTGAAAGAGGAAGAGCTCCTGGAAGGCTGTTAGCTGTCAGAAGGCAGACATAGCAATTTAGCATCCTGTTCAAGACAGGAAAAGCTTCTAACTTCCATATGGGAAAATACCAGAGATGAGGTAACTGTTCCTCCCCTGAGGTGTGTCTTAAGTCTTTTCCCTTTTCTCGTGTCTTCCTGGTGCTTGCTATCACCAGTGTTTGGGGTTGCTTTTTCCCTCTCCTCATGGGGGTCAGGTCCTGGGTTCCTTCTTGGCACCTAGTGCCTCCACCTGAAGTGACTCCTCACTGTGTCGGATACACAGAGGTACTGTCCTTTGAGAAATCAGTGACCTTATTATCTGGCAAGGAGTGTAAAGTCCAGCATACATGGGATAAATGAAACACAACTCAGCAAAGGAATGACACACCAAAAATAACAGCATAGTGGTGGGGGTGACTTTACTGGGAACAGGAAAATAGGCTTTGGGGAAGGAAGTGGTTAAGGTTAACTAATAAACATTTATCAAGAAGCCAATTCTCCACTTCCTTACACTCACAAACTTTCCAAACCTGCGCCTTCCTGAGGTGAATGGTTTAGCCGAAATGTGGTGGCCTGAGATGGAGAGTTGGAGCTCTGTGGCATTGATTGATTTAAATAAAAGTCACCTTACTTTTTTTTTCACCCCTGGTTGGGCAGTGTCCTCTCCATTCCGTGGTCTGGAATGCTTCTGGGATCTTGGCTGCTTCTTAGTAGTTGGTGCTGGAATCTGATTGATCTTTCTCTGGATGCTGATCATTGTATTGCTGAAGCTGCCTGATCCCTGCAACCAGTCTCAGAACGGCACAAACTCCCAGGTAAAGTGGGATTTTATGAGGGACCCCTTGAGCAATAATGTCTCTCTCTCAGTTTACAAACTTAAACTCTTTCTCAACAGTCTGTTGCCCTTCCCCAGTTAACGTGCTGGGGCTGTCCAGCTCTGGCTTTGCGGGCTGCTCATCTAGATCCAGCTCATGCTGAAACTTCTCCATTTGCCCCAGTGGGGGTTTCTGTTCTCTTCTACCCCACTTATCACTCCACCCCTTCTGGGAATGGGATCAGGGGGATTTGGTAGCCATCTTACTTGTAGTCCTGGTAGGGTTCAGACCTAGAGGTTCAGATCAGAGCTCCAGAAGCTGGGAAACCCCATGTCAGGGTTCCATACATGTTTTTGTATTGACGTGAGTTATATGCTTTGATAATAAAATACCATAATTAGTGCATTGGAAATGTTTGTGATAGATATGTAAGGTGTCTTAGTTAATTTTATATTGGGACATTCATAGAATTGGACACAGTCACTGGTGCTATCTATGTGAGTGAAGTTGTTCAGGTGCCTAAGTAATGTTTCCAGCAGTCACAATTATTATTCCAAGGGTCACAATTTTGTGCTGACTTTTGCGGGGCTGCTATGACGGAAACAAAAGCAGACCAGGAATTTTGCCAGCACTGTTTCCAGTTCCTTTCTTTGTGTGCTAGAAGTATCTGTGCCACCAGTGTTTAGGCAGCTGTAGCACAGTGAAGCTGCCCCCCTCCCTCCCGGCCACAAGCTGAGCTGGAGCAGCCTCAGCCCTCCTCCCCCACGACAGGAAGGGAGATAATACAATGCAGGTAGGAGCACAGGGCAGCTCCTTCCCTTGAAGGCAGGCAGGAGTTGGGGGGATTGTGGGAGCCTACAGGGAAGGAGTGCAGGGTTTTGAGAGCCTGCCAATGAGGTGCGGAGGGAGCCTGCCGGGGTAAGGGTGTGTGTGGAGCAAGCCAGGGAGGAGTGTGGGACAGTTGGGAAGCAGGTGCACAGGGGACCCGTGGCCATCAGTTTTTTGTGTGCGCACATTAAGGCTGTTTCCACCTTATAATTATCACACACATTGGCAGTGGGCAAGGAGAGTTCAAGAGCCAGAAGACAGCCAAAAAAATGATATTCTCTCCTAAATCTTATGATTTTCTCCAACCTCATCATTTTTTGTGTTCTGGCTCATTATATTTTTACTCTTGGAATTGGAAAAGCTGTCTAAGTGTTTTCGGGGTCTGGGCCCTTCAGTTCTAAATTCCTGTAGAATGCTCCCTGGTTTGTAGCTTCACCATTTCAGTAAAGTACACTAGTAATAATGATAGTGAGTGAATGATGTTGCAAACGGCAGATAAGCCTGAGACTAGACTTAGCTAAGTGGTTTGAGCATAGACCTTCTAAACCCAGGGTTGTGAGTTCAATCCTTGAGGGGGCCATTTAGGGATCGGGGGCAAAACTCTGTCTGGGGATTGGTCCTGCTTTGAGCAGGGGGTTGGACTAGATGACCTCCTGAGGTCTTTTCCAACCCTGATATTCTATGATTCTAATATAAATTGGAGAGAAGTCAGTATGCTCATGGTGTTTCATCAGACAGAATAGGGTAAAGTATCAGAGGGGTAGCCGTGTTAGTCTGGATCTGTAAAAGCTGCAAAGAGTCCTGTGGCACCTTACAGACTAGCAGACGTATTGGAGCATGAGCTTTCGTGGGTGAATACCCACTTCGTCGGATGCATCTGACGAAGTGGGTATTCACCCACAAAAGCTCCTGCTCCAATACGTCTGCTAGTCTATAAGGTGCCACAGGACTCTTTGCTGCTTTTGTAGGGTACGTTACTATTGTGGTTGCAAACTTTTTGCTCAACTATATCTGAGATGCTTGAAAAAACAGAGCACCTCTGGTCATACTACTTTTCCCCCGGATGTCACTGTTGTTGCACATAACAACATTGATATATTTATATTATCTTGCTCTAGCCCTCCTGTTCGCTTTCATGCATGTGTGTATGTTACATGTTTATATACATGGGCGTACCGTTCATATGCATGTTTTTGTCAATTCACACCATTGTGTTAATATAGCTATCTGCATTTCTGTTTCACTATATTTTGCAGTTTTTAAAATGTCTAATCTGCTGTACAAATGAAGCATCACTTCTTCTCACAACATAGGGGAATTTTTTTCCATTTCTAGTTATTCCAGCTGTGCTATCCACTAGAAGTGAAAATTTTGGCAAACTATGAAGGACATCAAAGCACCATAGACAAGTCTGAAACTCCAGCCTGGTTTTCTTTCAAAACTCCTCCAACAGTGCTGGATGATGTATAGCAGGGATGGATTACAATGGAAGGGCAGAATACATGATGGAGTAACAGAAATTTTTGTTAGTACATATGTAAAAGCTGCTAAACCAACCATTTGGTTTGAGTGTAAGAGTAGTCTATTCTGCATTAATCATTGCTCTAATTCAGCACTTTAATTTAGAAATAGCGCATGGAGTAGCTGATGTTTCTCTAACACAAGATGCGTTACAGTGTTTTCAGCTACACGTTCTCCCACAAATCAAGAGGTCAGAAACAACGTGTGATCTTGAAAAAGGAGACAATGGCCACTTGTGTAATACTCCTCCACGGCTGCTGCTTATAACATTGTCTGGTAGGATGCCAGTCAGTAGGCGTACAGCTTTAAACAGTGTCTGTCTGAATAATGAACTAATTACAAAATCTCAGGCTGTTATCCAATTACTTTGACATTTAGTCATCCTTTGCAGCTAACTGGATTAAGTTCGTTGTAAAAAGATTAGTTCTAGAATAAGAGCTGAGCATAACAAAATAAGACTTCAGCCTGAGACCTAGCAGGACTTGCTGGAGTGTGTGCGGGGAGGTGGAGAGAGGGGAAGGGAATGAATGGCTTTTTCATTGTGACACCCTACATTGAATGTAAGTGGATTGGATTTATTTAAAATAAATAAAATAAACAAATACAATAGAATAACTCAGAGTAGTTAAAACCTCTAACTTTTATTATGGCAATCCTAAACATCATTGTTTTCAAAAATAAGATGGTTTTCGAGGACTGATGCTCCTAAAACATACTTCTCTAATCAACTTCACTCTCTCTAGTTTTAACATACAGCACCCAGTTAGCTGGAACACTTGAATTTCCAATTTTAGCGCAATAGAAAAAAAGTCCTGAATTGTTTCAGTGCATTGCAGTGTGCACATTATTATTCTGCTTATAACAGCTGGCACTTCCATAGTGCTTTTCACCTGAACCTCTCATTGCTTTAAAAGCCATTAGACTGAAATGGAAATATTGAATCCAACCAGGGAAGCTGAAAGTTAGTGACCCATAACCATACAGCTTTCTCCCTATTTTGCATTTTGTTGGATTTGTATCAATATTGTGATTGACAGCTATTATTAGTCAGTCGTACTCCATGAATTTACTTTTTCAGTTTACAGTTCATTCTCATTAACCATATTGTAACTTTTGCAGCTCTTTAGTTTGGTTACTGCAGTTCCTCTGCACCGGCAAACAACTCAAAAATTCAGACATTACCAAAGCTTAATTTTATTCTGATGAAGCAGAGAAACACCTTTAAAAAAATCCAAGGTAAGGAAGGGAAAATGGTTTTTGAAAACTGTTTTTAAATTATTTAACTCCATTTGTCTCCTTAATGCCCAGTCATATTCTAATTTAAGTCAGTAGGATCCCTCCACTAGGGTTGAATAGGATCAGAATGAAGTACTTTCTCACATTACTCTTTCCTTATTTACCCATCTTACCCAATCTTTTTACCCTTCTCTTTCATTTGCAACATTAATATTCATTTACACATGTCAAAGTAATAATAATCTGAGGTCCTGTGAACTTAATAGAACTCATTACACAAACTAAAAACTATTTCCCCATGCTGTTTTCCCCCCTACTGTTACTCACACCTTCTTGTCAGCTGTTTGAAATGGGCCACCCCACTACAAAAGTGATTTTCCTTCTGCGGATAATAACTCACTTTAATTGATTTGTCTCGTTACAGTTGGTAAGGCAACCCCCATCTTTTCGTGTTCTCTGTATACATATATATCTTCCTAGTGTATTTTCCACTCCATGCATCTGATGAAGTGGGTTTTAGCTTATGCCCAAATAAATTTGTTAGTCTCTAAGGTGCCACAAGTACTCCTTGTTCTTTTTGTCAATAGTCACTGTATCCTGGGTTTTCTCCTCAAAGATGATTTACTGTAAGCTTCTAGGCCTCATATTATTTTAGTCCAGGATAAGGCTATTACCAGTTAAACAGGAAGTACCTTCCAATTATATTCAATAAGCCTCGCAACACTCTGTAAATTGAGTATTATACCTATCTTAAAGAAAAGTTAACTGCAGCACAGAGAGGTTAAGTGACTTCCTCAGGTTCATTCCTTAGTGTCAGGAATGCAACCCAGAAGTCTTGACCCCCAGTCTTTTGCTGTTGCTGCTAAACAAGACTTTATCTCTCAGTGAACCTTCATTTATCATGAAACTTCTACATGTAAGAAAGTGACTACCCTACTGGAGGATTCTGTGGTGTTAATATTTGTTGGTACAGTTAATTTTTGTTTCTAAAGATTAGGTTAGCTAATAGAGCTGGTCAAAACTTGAAATTTCTGATCTGTGGGACATTCTGATAGTTCAAAATCTTCTTTAATCCCAAATCAGAATGAACTTTCAAAATTTTCTGCAAAACATTTGAGAAAAAATCAAAATGAAGTGCTGCAACTATTATAATAATAGCAACAATAAAATCAAAGCAAAGCACTTTGGTTTATCAAATCACTGTTTTTTAATGGAAAACTGTTCTGTCGGAAAATTTTTGACTAGCTGTGTTACCTGTCTCAATTCCATTTTTTGCCAAGTAAGGAAACAGCAAGAGTTAATAAGCAAACATCCCCAAATTGCTAACTGTATTCTTGCTAAATAGGAATATTGGTCTGTAGTTTGGGAATTATACAGTTACTTGCAATGAGAATCACAGGTTTTGTCTAGTGTTTCAGTCAGGAAATCAACCTTTGGCTACTTCTTTTTAGATAAGTTGCCAAAGTGCCAAACTGGTGTATCCCTTCAGCTACCACTATGGTGTTAGCTCAGAAAAGTTAAAACTGCACAAAGCGTTTGGCTGAGATTCTGCCAAGCTTTGCACCTAATCTTTTTTTTAAATGTGCAACTTCTGGGAAAAATGCAGAAAAACTGTGGTAGTTATGCAAAAAATGGCCTGAGGCAAAGCTGGTTTGGCTTGGGATTTTCTCTTGCAACTCCCCAGTTAGTAGGCAAGTGTTCCCACTCCCCCTTTCCTTTCCTTTTGTTTCATGTTGTGATTTTAGAGGCGTTGTCTTGCCCATTTACTGATTACGTCTGTGGGACTTGATCATTGTATGAATAATGTGAGTTCTAATGGACTTCTCACAGCATGCTTTAGAATGTAATATGAAATGTAGACACTTCTACAGTAAGTGGAAGTGGCAGATCGGAGCTGACAAATCACATTCATTCGCTTAAGAACAGCAAGGGATCCCTAAATTGATAGCATGTGTTTTATGTATTATGCAATATTAATTAGGGCAGTGCCCTGTAGTGAAGCTGTAGCTAAGGGTCTGTTTAGTGGTTCTATTAAAACTTCTGTTTTCAGGAGTTTATAACTGTGATGTATAAAGCTCTTACTCCAGATGAAATCTGAAAGCACCAGTTCTGATAGTACGGTATTTTGAAAATGGATGACTTAGAAATGTCCAGTATTATGGAAGCGGAACAAGAGCGAATAAATTCTGGGACGTTTCAGAATTCTGTTTCTCATTCCTCCCTTCCTTCTCTCTCACAATAATATTATGTTTACAATGAAAAAATTCAGCCCCGAAGCTGGACACTTTTTCATATCGATAAAAAAACTTTTTTTTAAATTCAGTTTTCTGAGCATGTACGGAGATTGAGTCAAATGTTTTAAGTAAGATTCAGTGGTTCTATATTGTACTGTCCTTGGTTTATGCCATCAGTGCCATTATATCATTTATTCTGTCATAGATGATATTTTTATGTTGTTCTAAGTGATGATGATAATTGATACTCTGTATTTACATTATAAAGCATTTTGTTATCCACGGAAGTCAAAGCACTTTACAACCATTGTAACAGTTATTGCAGAAGAGTTAAACTGAGGCAAAGAGAAAGTAAATGATTTATACAAGATTCCATGAAAGGTTAGAGAATTGGGAATATAACCTCAGCCTGCTGACTCCCAGTTTCCATGCTTAGTCTCCTGGGCTGCAGCTTTTCAACAGCTTTGACCCAACAGTTCAGTAATTTTTCCAAAGGCATCTTGAGTGACTGTGCTAATATGTTGTAATTATTTTGTGCAGTTGTGGCAAGTTGAACATTTACATTGTTACTGATTAATTGGTGAGGGAAACATTTTGAAATTTACTAACAAACGCTATCTTAAAAATTAATCTCTACTAAAATCTGGAAGAACTATTCAGGGACTGATTTATTTTAGATCATGAACTGAATGTATTATATCTCCTGATTTCATACCATCTAACCTCCACTCCTTCCCACATAAGATAATATAATACTGGATAGCTGTAAAATATGACAAGTAAAGAAATTAGAGGGCTCGATTCACTTCCTACAATTTGTTATTAAGGATTATAAAGTGACTTTAAAGCTGGAGCATTCTGATTGGGTATCAGTGATTTCATGCCCAGTCTGAATAATACCCAGTAAATTAATAGATATGACCCTTTTCCTTTTATATATAATTTTCAATTCATAACAGAAACAAGCTATGTCAAGCAATGAATTTCAGAGGAGTTATAGTACTTTCCCGGCTATTGAAATCACAGGCCTCCATTCAAACTAGGCTTGCAACATGATTGAATTGCACACTAGTTCTCCAGAACCACGATGTCCAAATCTTATTCCTTAAACCATGCATAGTTTTAATGCTATGTTTATATGAAGTGTATAATCATAATGATTTTTTGTGTGTGAAATGGTTAGTTATTCCATATAGCTTTGCCTACCGTACATAGTTATTATAAAAACTAACTTTGGGATTACCTGCTGTAATTTTTTTCTCTTACTGCATCATGTCTTGAAAGGAACTGTAATTCCTGTTTTTATGTCCCTGGCTTGTACGTGTTTTTTACCCAATGTCATATTTACTGTGACACTTAAAATAGTCTGTCACAAAAAAGTAAAGTTTAATGTAAAAAGTCTGAGTACTGTTTTCCTAATTAATTCTGTAAGTGTTTTTTAATCCATCTATGTATACACTTTTTCACCACTTGCAAAATGCTTTTAAAACCATACACTTCGAATTTACAAAGGAAAAGCCATCAAAACAAAGAGTAGCACTGTTTTCAAGACAGGATTAAATTGGCTCCTAGTCAATTAGGGTATGAGGAGGGGAGAGGAAGAGAGGGAAAGTTAAAGAACATGGAAAAATCTAAAAGGGGAAGAAAATGTTATAACCTTTCCTCCAATACTTACGAATTTATGTTGATTTGATTCAGTACTAGTCCTGAAAAATGATGCATGAACTCTCAGCCAACCCAGCCTTTTCCAACCCAGGGTCCCTCTGTGTAGCTGATGTTGCACTTAAACATCCTGATTACCAGCTTGATTTTCACCCTTGATTTTAATTATTTTATATAGCTCCAGTCCTTGCAGGTAAGAGAGATACTACATATCCTAAGCCTATAGGTGCTTCCCCCAAGTTCAGTGCTTACTGGAAAATGTAGCCCTGTTGACTTCAATTACACAAGGAAGTAGAGTATTCTTTTCAGATTTCAAGATTGAGCTCAAACACAAGCTAAATAAAACTTGACCTAATGACTTAGAAATAAGCGATTAGGTTCTATACATTAATTTGTAGCTTAGTGTTGCATTATATTACTGTGTGATATTAGAATGCAAACTGTAACTTTATGATCCTTAATTCTTACTATGCAGAGAAATATTTAGACATCCATTTAGTTAATCTGCTTGCTATATAGCCTTATGAACCCCAGCTTGCCTGGAGCTATAAAAACGTTGGGTTGAATATTAAAAATGTATTCTTTCTGTTTCTTTCTCTTATTAACAACATATTTTTAGTAAGGGTGGCTAAGCATTTTTAATGATTGGAGTGGCTAACTTTTCATAACTTTGTGACTGTTTCACTATAGATGTAGATTTTTTTCTGTCTATATGGTGGTATTGTCAGTTTGCTTTTCCGATGTTGCTAAATACCTTGATATCTTGGAGATACAGCTATGTCTCCATAGAGATCTGTTTGGTATGTTACATAGATGCATGCCCTTTCCACAGGGGTTTGAATTTCCTCTCTACTATGAACATCGGGTATGCCCAATGCTGGATACCTAAAACAGATGCATCAGTTTAATTGAATGCTGAAAATTAAATAAAAATAAATTATTTTGGTCTGTTCAAGTTATTGCTTTGTGATTCACATTTGTGCTTTTAAAATCATATTCTCTGATTATAAAATATGAAATTATATCAGTTTTTTTTATTATTTTCAATTTCTGGGCACCTCACAAAAGGAAACCAAAAGCAGAATTAAGAGTTAATATGTAATAATCCTAACCTTGCAGTCTTATTTCCCCTAGCATCAGAATGTTTACTCTGAATTGAATTTGTTTAGCTATCTGATAACTATTAACAGATGTGACCCTTTATATATATAAAAAAACTTGTATAAAATACTGGAAATCCTTCAGAAATGGTCCAAATTTTTGCTGTAATACTGTTTCCCATAATGAGAATATAACTATTAAACAAATAACAGCAAACAGTAAATATGAAGTGCATCCTGTGCCAATTTAAAGAGGAATGCTTCCAGCAGTTTATTCAAGGATTTACCCCAGTGAGTCTCATTAATATTAATGGAGAATGTACAACTTAATTTCTACCCAGCCTGTAGAAATTCTTGTATCCTAATAAGTTATAACTTGAAGACAACAGGTATAAGAGTGTGTGTGTGTGTGTGTGTTTTATCGCAGTCTCTTGACGAGAAACTGTGTGGATTTAGTGTTCTTAAAAAAAACCCTACAAATTATTTTTAAATTCCCTCCTCTTGATTACTTGGAAGTTTTAAATTTGTGATTCTTAAAGCAATAGCAGCTGTATGGTAATATGCATGTTTAAAACCAATGCCACAGTGCTTTGTCAGGTTCCACTCATGAGGGCCCCCTGCCCCCATGAGACTCTAAAAGGGCTTGAGGATTTGTGCTAGTAGATCCTGACACAAGATTTCACTCTATATCTGTCAGTTGTTCCACTTTACATTAAAAACTTCTACACTCATTGGATTTTCTCATTCTAAGCAAAGTATTCTAGAATTATGCAAAGCACAGACATGAATATAATATTCTTTTACTAGTGAAGATTTTACTTTAAATCCTTTTTGATTTCTCTGGAAAGCCTGTTTTTTTTTAAATCAATATTTTCTTCTCATTTATTGCTAACTGTTAAACAAGCACTTTCTGGATGTACTATGACACATTTCTCTTACGTTTCATCTGAGGCTTTCTGGTGTGTGTTAGGAAGAGGAAGTGTGTGGGCACTCAGGTGTCAAGAAAACCCCAATTGGATCCGAAGGCTGTTAGCTAGTTCATAGAGTTTATCCTTCAAAATAAGATGTCACCATGGACAGGTAAAAGAAGCATACTAGTCATATTAGAAGGTACATCTTCCACTGAGTTAAAATGACAAAGAAAACTTGATAGATCTAGGCAACTCCAAGAATTCTGATGTTTTCGATATGGGAGAAAAACATTTCAGTTTCCAGTGCTGATTGAAAACCATGATTTTTAACCTGTGAGCTGCAGATACTATTTGCTAGAAATTGGTAGCCAAAAGGGTAATTATGTTAGTTTTCCTGCACTCTTTTCTAGAACGTTTGCAGTAAATGTCCATTTTTACAATTTTATACTTCGTAAGGGGGGAAGATAATGGAAAACTATTACACTTGACATGTGGGAAAATTTACCATTATTAAAAGGCAGTGCTCATTGGATGAGCCTATTAACAGTCAGGGGATAATTAATTTTATTTCACTGTAACTTAGATGCCTTTTTTTCTTTTAGGTTTTTTTGTCTTTTTCAGCTTGGCAACATACCAGTTGCATGTAATAGCATTAAACTTTGAACATTTCTTTGTGCACACTAGTAACACGTATTTTCTTTATCGGGTCCTTATCACTGTTATAGCTTTATCTAACTGAGCTTGCAGGGTTTGGGATTACTTTGTGTGTGCTGGTGACCTTGGTGTGGGGAGAATATAAATGCATTATTGGCAAAGCAATGGATTGGTCAGAGCATATACATATTTTAAATTGTTAGCTGGGTGTAAGATAGGACTGGGATAGTGGTGTAAGTAAAAGGAGCTTATCCTAAGGCAGGGAAGGGGTTAACTGTAGGCTTGATACAGCAGAGGTACCAAGAGATTGTCCAGGATGAGTTGCTCTTTTTCCCTGCCCCAAGAAACATGGTCAAGAATTTCCTTGACATAGACCCAGTCTGCAAGGATAAATTGGAAACTGACCATTTTGTTGTACTGTCTGCATTGTCAGTAAAATACTGTTGGACGGTTTTTCTCCATTCCCCAGTCTCTTGGCTTAGGTATGTCATCTTTGGTGTGGACCAGGGGAGTTAATTTGGGATGGGATGTTGGGGGTTGATAGATGGAAGTAAGGGAAACCTGGGGGGAAACTTGCAAGGTTTTACAGGGAGCTGAGGGAAGTTTTGTGGAAGACAGACAAAGGTGGAGTCTTTAATTCATATGAAACTTTAAAGCCTGGTAATATTCTAGGTTTAAAACTTAAAGCTGCTAGGGCCAATTTTTTTAAAAGTATTTAGCTGCCCAGTAGGATTTTCAAAAGCATCTAGGTGCTTTTGAAAATCCCCCTAGCTGCTTCTATACCTTTAAAAATCTGTCCCGAAGAGATTTAAATAGAGTTGGATAGAAGATGTTGAGAAGGGACACAAGGTAAGGGACATAGAGAATTGATAGGAAAGGATGGTGGAAACTGGGCCATAAAGAGAGTATTGCGAGATGAAGGGTACAGGGGGAGGCATCCTGGGGGATAGAGCTAGTTGTTTAAACTTTAGTGTGGTTAAGTCTCCGCCTTTGCCCAAACACTTACACTTATGTTGGTATGTGAAGTACAGGCACTACATGGCAGTGAAAGGCTCTGGCAGCCCCCCAACCTCACCAGAGACTTTCCTCACTGCCTCCCCCGTGCTGGAGCCTTTGCTTGCTGCCAGAGCCTTTCACTGTGGTGGGGAAAGGTTCCAGCAGCAGGGAGGCAGTGGGATACTATACTGCTAAAATACCAATGTAGAATGGAAGGTACTGCTGGGGCATGTAGAGAGCCAAACAGTGTATATATCCTAGGGGTTCAGGTATGTAGGGCGCTTAGTCTGGTCTATTTGTCTAAGATGTGCGTTATACCCATGCTAGCTGGGCATGCAGTGTCTGTTCTCTACCTGCAGTTGTAAGTGTAGATGTACCTTTGTAATCCATGCTTAAAATTGAGCGTGTGCTTAGTAGTTTTGCTGAATGGATGTCCTAGTGATTGTCTGTTTCTGTGTGTGTGTGTGTGTATGTGTGTGTGTGTGTGTGTGTGTGTGTGTGATGTTAATTTGGGGGAATGATAGTAATGAAGGAGTATATGGTTGTGGAAAACTGGCCGGATTCCTTACCGATTAATTTTCACAGTTCCTAACCCTTTTTCTGTTGAATTCCTGGGAAAGAATGTAATTTTGGGGGGAGAATATTAGCTGGACTACATCAAAACACACTTTCCATTCTACTCTTTTGTTAAGTGTTTGTGAATAATAAAATTAGCAAATAGCATTTAACAACTATATTTAGCTACTAATTTTAATATAATTGTTCATAATATAAGACATTGTCTTATATAGAAAATTAACTATACCTCAAAATAATATTCAGGGTGGAGATTGGCTTCACAAGAAGAGCCCCAAATTTCAGGTATGTTTGAAATACGAACCCACAACTGAATTTTATAAATCCCTCTTTTAATATAATAGCCCAAAACAAACACCTAATACTAATGCTTTTGAAATGTGCAGCATTTGAAATCCTGATCCATGTGAAAGCTTTACAGCTGGAGACCATTTCTAATTAAAATTAACAGGGCTTCATTTTGATTTAGTGGATAACAGTGTAGACAAGTGTGGTATCTGAATTCCTACTGATATCTTGAATTGACCAATTTGAGACATGTAAGGCACAAGAGAGTGATCTATACTAAATAAATCATGTAGTAGTAAGTATAATTATTAGTACTTATTGTGCTCCCCCGCCCTCTGCTGGGTTTTAGGGTAGAATATTCTGTATTCTTTGGATAATGGCTATTGCTGTGGGAGGCAAGACATTATTTTTGTACTGAATATGTGTAAAGCTTAAACTATTCTTCTGGTAAAGCTGTTTTCTAAAAATGGCACTTAAATGTTTGGAGATGTAGTATATCTTTCTCTTTAGCTGTCTGTCAAGCTATCAAGCATCCCTGAAGTACAGCCTTTTGTAACGTTATATACCAAGGTGTGCTAGAAATTTGGACCAGGCTAGGGATTTATTCTTTACCTGTTACTTAAGATGCATCTTTTACCCAGGGCCGGCTCCAGGGTTTTGGCTGCGATCGCGATCTGCGGCGGCAATTCGGCGGGAGGTCCTTCGCTCCGAGCCGGAGTGAGGGACCGTCCGCCGAATTGCTGCCGAATAACTGGACGTGCCGCCCCTCTCCGGAGTGGCCGCCCCAAACACCTCCATGACAAGCTGGTGCCTAGAGCCAGCCCTGCTTTTACCATACCCGAGTAGTTTTGTGGAGTGTACAGTACTACTCAACATAAGTAACAGTTTCAAAAACAGTCCACTGATGAAAGTTTGGTTAACTGAAAAAAGGAAAAGATAAGAAGAGCTAGTTATGAAAAATCATCTTGTTTTAACAGCATTTTTCATAGGTATAACTGTACTTGTTTGCTAATGCCCCATGTTGAAGTATCTGTCCTGTGATTGCATCTGGCTTGTTAATGTTGCTCACGTAAAGTGACTGATGATGTGCATGACGCATCATAGCACATAACATGACTGATGTCAGAGTGCATGAGGCTCCTGTGTGGGTAAATATGGTAGTTGACACCTCTCCAATTCCTGGCTCTTATAGGAGATGAATGAGGGAAGCAGATGGAGACCAATGTGATTTTTGCAAAGCTGGTTTATTTAAACTTGGCATTACTTGAAAAATGAGCAAGAGAAGAATATAAAATTTCAGGTTTTTTTTAAGAGGACATTTCATTGCACATAGAGTGACTTCCATATTTTTGAGATGCATAAATAAAGGCTACCATACCAGTTTTCACTGTGGAGATACTGCCAAGTGCATGTATTGCATATGAGGATCTATAATAACAATATAGTTGTTTTGTACATTGTAGGCCTGTTTGATTTCACCAGCAAAACCAGGCTGTAGTACTTAGCAGCAGAAAATGCACATGTGATGAGCTCTGTGGGACTCAAGTCAGGGGCAACTGCCACCATTCTTGAGAGCCAGAATCTACTGGTGCTGCTCAAAGTATGTGCTGCTGGCCAAGGATCTGTTGGGACCAGAGCATTTGGAAGATGGGTTGATTCGGCATATCACCCTGCCAAGATGCAGCTAAGGAATCTTGCCTGAAGTCCGAGATCTTCTCCTGATGGAGTCCCCATAAGAAAGATGGTGGTAGACTGCCCAGAGAGATCAGGGATGGGGAAAGCCTGTGGTCTCACTCTTTTGAGCCGAATACTGGAGCTTGCCAAATCCTTAGGAAGAACCTTCTCCGGTAGTGCTATAGCAATTGTTACTCCTCAAAGCCCCAAGATGACAGCCTCCCAGGCTGCCTACTTGGGTTGGTGTGTCTCTTTGGGTGGCATCCCACTATGTAAGGTAGTGGAAGAAACTAATTAAGAGAAGCCATTAATTGATTATCATTGAGCAAATGTGCTTGGCTTTGACTTGCTTTGTTTCTATATCCAGCTTATCTCAACCTGAAAAAAAATGGAAAACTTATTACACAGCTCCCTGTCATGTCTGCTGAGAGAGCATGGCATGTGTGTGGATGATATGGTTACCAGCGTATCACATATTACTTGCTGAGGCTGTTGTAGGACACTAGGGCATGAATGGCCTTTTTATATCTTTGCCTATGGTCTCAGCGCTGTGGAACAGCCCTCCTCCTTAGTTTGAGAACTATGGAATTGTGTCTCAAGAGTATTGATCTTCTGGCATGTTGCAAGATATGTCTTCATTCAGGCTTTTGATTTGGTGAGGTGGCATCAAAGAATTGGTAGAGAGTTTTTAGTGGTTGAGGAAAGTGTTTGAGGTGTTGTGAGTTGGCGTTATGGCCTTCAGCACAGCACATGGATTGAATTGTGGCTTAAAGTTTTATTTTAATCTCCCATCATACTTGGTTCTTGAACTGTAGTTCTTGTAAATCAATATATTTTTGCAGATAGACACTATATAAATAAAAGTGTTTTTTTGTCTGCTTGCCTTGAATCTTGACCCATGTGTGTAGCTCTTCAGCAAAGTATTTGCTTGGCATGTGGAAGAGCTTAACCTGAAGCTCTAATGGTAACTTTCCCTCATATTCAACTGGTTCCTTGTGATGACATCTTCGCATACGGGTGGTTTTATCATGGTTGCAGGAAAACATTTGAGAGAATTATGAATTGATTTTGGGGAATCAGGACCCCAAGGTTGTTTTCCCGCCCCCCTGGCTCTGTCAATTATTTAATGTCTTCTTGGGTAAGTCACTTAATTTCTGTCACTCAGCTTCCCCATCTGTAAAATGGGAATAGTAGTTCCCATTAATGTCATGAGAATTCTTTAAATGTTCTTAACATATTTTGAGATTCTTAGACAAGTGTTTCAGGGATGCAAAGTATTGTAATTATGATATTTCCCACCCTGCTCAGCACTGCACTAGAGAAATCCCTCTTAGCAGAAACAAGGCTGTGGTAATCAGCCATGGAGAATTGAGGAGAAAGCAGATGCAGTAGCAAGAGTGCCAATGTAATTATGTTCAGCTCTTCTTCTAGAGGACAGGGAAGCTGGTAATTGAAATGATTAGGTACCAATATTATTGTGATGTTTGCTGACACACAAGCATTACTTGTGCCTTTGCTGCTTTATAATGAAGCCTTTTGTATATGCTCTGTTTGAGGAAGGAGTATTTAGAGTGACTGTGGGAACTGAGGAAATATGCAAGGCTAGAAGATGTGGGTGACAATAAGTTAACTGTTTAGAGGCAGTAATAAACATAGAGAATGCAGCAGTAGCAGTGGCAGTGTGTGATGCCTGGAGACACTCTGGCCACCTTTTAGTCTCTACAAAGGTATTACTAAACAGCCTGTGTGCTTTGAAAGCAATTGTGTTCTTTCTCTAAAAGACCAATTTTATGTATCCCAAGTGCCTTCTGTTTAACCTCTGGTTGCATTTGCCCTTGTTTTACTGACCTTGAGTAAGTGATTGTCATTTTATGATCTACCCAAAGTCCTTGAAACACTCCTCCCCAGGAAAGGACTTCAATATCAATGTGCTGCTCCCAGAAGATTGCTTGCTACTGAGAGGGTGAAAACCATTTGATATTACTTAATGAAAAAGTGTCCTCCATAAATCACCTCTTCAATTGGAGCTCACAGTAAAACAGCATGAGTCTTTAGCACTGCCAACACTCTAATAGACTTGTATATCCTGGTACTCATTATTTGTTGGTTCTTAATTATACAGTGTGCTTAAAGCAGGAAATTCGGTGTGCTTCCTGAGGAAAAATGAGCATACCCTCTCTCATTCTTTAAACTGGTGCTTAAATGTCACTACTCTGAGACTTGTGGAAAAGAAAGAAATACCTCCCCACCCCCCAAAAAACCCCCACCCACTTTTGTTTTCATTTAAAGGAATGGTGTGTAATCTACTGACACTGTAACGGACCTTGCTGTCCTGATGAATAGCTGTCTAGACTTTTTCTCACACCTCTAGTATGTTTCATTCTGAATGGTGATTAAAAAAAGTTGTTTTGGACACCCAGTCATGTCAAAATATCAGCAATCGCTACCAGCATTGACAGGTTGTCTCTTAGCCTTATGGTTTCCCCATCTGTAAAATGGGGACACTGATATTGATTTCCTTTGTAAAGAGCTTTGAGATCTACTGATGGAAAGCACTATATAAGATCTAGGTATCTATCTATCTATCTATATTTATTTATTTATCTATTGTGAAAACATCACTCTGGGTATGCAGTTGAGGGAGTGCCCCTGCAAGCAGAGCATTGGAGCTTTAGGAGTATTATCTGTTAGTTATGTTTCTTCCTGTTTGTTACATCAGCATCTAATCTAATTGTCTGTGATTCTTCTCTTTTTACACAGGAGTAACTCTTCTTTAGGTACCAGTATACAGTGTGGGATGAGGATTAGGCCTGTAGTTCATGATACAGTTGTACAAAACATAAATGAACTTCGGGAAGTTGCTGTTAGCTGCATGACTGGACCCTAGTTACTGTGGAAAGTGGACTTTACAATTATCTGTATTCTGTCTAGCTATCTTAGGGTCTTCTATCCCATTATTTGTTTCGGTTTTCACCAAGAAGTTGGTGGCGATTGGACATCTAAAATAGTGAATGCCAGTGAAAATGAGGTAGGATCAGAGTCTAAAATAGGGAAAGAACAAGTCAAAAAGTACAAGTTAGATGTCTTCAAATCACGAGGGCCAGATGAAATACATTCTAGAATACTCAAGGAGCTAACTGAGGAGATATCTGAGCCATTAGCAATTATCTTGAAAAGTCATGGAAGACGGGAGACATTCCAGAAGACAGGAAAGGAGCAAATATAGTGCCCATCTATAAAAAGGGAAATAAGGACAACCCAGGGAATTACAGACATGTCAGCTTAACTTCTGTACCCAGAAAGATAATGGAGCAAATCATTAAACAATCAATTTGCAAACAGCTAGAAGGTAATAAGGTGATAAATAACAGTCAGGATGGATTTGTCAAGAACAAATCATGTCAAACCAACATAATAACTTTTTTTGACAGGGTGAAAGGATGGGGGGAAGCAGTAGATGTGGTATACCTTGACTTTAGTAAGGCTTTTCATACTGTTTCACATCACCTTCTCAGAAACAAACTAGGGAATTACAACCTAGATGGAGATACTATAACTGGTTGGAAAATCATTCCCAGAGAGTATTTATCAGTGGTTCCCAATCAAGTTGGAAGGGCATAATGACTGAGGTCCTGCAGGGATCAGTTCTGGGTCCAGTTCTGTTCAATATCTTCATAGATGATTTAGAAAATGGCCTAGAGAGTACACTTATAAAGTTTGTGGATGATACCAAGTTGGGAGGGGTTGCAAGTGCTTTGGAAGATAGGATTAAAATTCAAAATGATCTGGACAAACTGGAGATATGGTCTGAAGTAAGTAGAATGAAATTCAATAAGGACACATGCAAAGTACTCCACTTAGAAAGGAATAATCAGTTGCACACACAAAAAATGGGAAATGACAGCCTAGGAAGGAATACTGTGGAAAGGGATGTTGGGGTCATGGTGGACCACAAGCTAAATATGAGTCAACAGTGTAACGCTGTTGCAAAAAAAGCAAACATCATTCTGGGCTGTATTAGAGGGAGTATTGTAAGCAAGACGTGAGAAGTAATTTTTCCGCTCTACTCCGCGCTGATTAGGCCTCAACTGGAGTATTGTTGTTCCAGTTCTGGGCGCCACATTTCAGGAAGGATATGGACAAATTGGAGAAAGTCCACAGAAGAGCAACAAAAATTATTAAAGGTCTAGAAAACACGACCTCTGAGGGAAGATTGAAAAAATTGGGTTTGTTTAGTCTGGAGAAGAGAAGACTGAGAGGGGACATAACGGTTTTCAAGTACATACAAGGTTGTTACAAGGAGGAGGGAGAAAAATTGTTGTTCTTAACCTCTGAGGATAGGATAAGAAGCAACGGGCTTAAATTTCAGTAAGGGCGGTTTAGGTTGGACATTAGGAAAAACTTCCTATCTGTCAGGGTGGTTAAGCACTGGAATAAATTGCCTAGGGAGGTGGTGGAATCTCCATCATTGGTGATTTTTAAGAGCAGGTTGGACAAACACCTGTCGGGGATGGTCTAGATCAGGGGTTCCCAAACTTGATTCGCGGCTTGTTCAGGGTAAGCCACTGGTGGGCCATGAGACACTTTGTTTACCTGAGTGTTTGCAGGTATGGCCGCTCACAGCTTCCAGTGGCTGCAGTTCGCCGTTCCCAGCCAATGGGAGCTGCAGGAAGTGGTGGCCCGGCCTGTGCCGCTTCCTGCAGCTCCCATTGGCCGGAAATGGTGAACAGCAGCCGCTGGGAGCGGCCATACCTCTGGATGCTCAGGTAAACAAAGTGACTCGCAGCTGCCAGGAACAAGCCGCGAACCAAGTTTGGGAACCCCTGGTCTAGATAATACTTAGTCCTGCCTTGAGTGCAGGGGACTGGATTAGATGACCTCTCAAGGTCCCTTCCAGTTCTATGATTATCTGAGAACCTCACAGTTGGATATATATATATATATATATATATATATATATATATATATACAAATATATATATCCTTACAACACTCCTGTCAGGTGGAGAAGTTTATCCCCATTTTACAGAAGAAAACCTGATGCACAGAGAGATTACATGACTTCCCCAGTATGTCACAGGCAGTCTTTGATGGAGCAGGGAATTGAACCCAGGTCTCCCAAATCCCATTCTAGCAACCTAGCCGCTGGACCATCCTTCCTTTTACACATTTTGTGTAGTATTTCCAAGACTAAAGCTGAAGTAAGCACAATTTTGTACAGGATAAAGATATAGCAGAGAATAAGGGACTGGAATCTACTAATACTTTTTCACTTGTGAATTGAGATTGTCAGTTGTGTCAATAGGAACCCTAAGGACCAAAAGGATCCTTTTCTTCCTAGTCCTTATCCAATTCTACAGTCCCAGCTAGATGTGCTGAAGCTTTATTACCCAAATTTTTCAGCTCAAATGTTCTGATTTTAATAGGTTTCACAGTAGCAGCCATGTTAGTCTTTATCTGCAAAAAGAACAGGAGTCTCTAAGGTGCCACAAGTACTCCTGTTCTTTTTGCTGATTTTAATAGTAAAACACTGAAGTATTGGATGTAAAGTCAACATTGATGTGGTTTTTAAAATAGCACATTCACTATTGTTGCCACTTTCAGTCTACTTTGAAAATGCTTTCACTTAATGGTATAAAGGATCAGAACATCCAGCCCTTGGTTTGTGAATGTTGTACCTAGAGCTGTCATAGCAACAGAAAGGGGGAAAAGAAATGCAATAACACAGGTCCCACCCATTTGTGTCTGGTGGCTAAATATGTTTGGCTTGTCAAAAAAGTGGGTGATAGTGCTATTTTCTCGATCAACAATCTTTCTGATTTTTTATATTGTTTTGGAGCAGTTGTTGAGTGCATAACACCTGCCCCGCTCTTAAGATGTTATCCCTTACTTTGGGATAGGTTCAGTATGAAAGACAATGTATAAATCAGAATATTGTTCTGTTCTAGTAGCATTTGCAACACTGGGCATAGGTGGCTGGTGAAAATATTCTTTGGAGTGACTGAGCCTGCCTCTTACTCACCCCGTAATGGCAGCTCCTGTTCTGTGGGGCTGAGCGTGGCTCTGGCCTGTTCACTCACCGCTCATGGATTTGGAGGAGCCTGCCACAGTGTCATTTGACGCATGTATCTGCATGCAGTTGAGGCCCTCCCTCGTCAATGCTCTCCCCATCTCCTTCCTAGCCATAACACCTCCTAATATGGGGCTTCAGGATCACCTCCCATACCAGAGAGTCTCTCCACCCCCCCCCACTCCCCCCCCCACACACAGTCCCCTCAGGAGCTCCTCCCTACCCTGTGACTCCTCCTCAATTGCCTCAGGATCGTCCCTCCCTTCTCTGGGACACACCTTCTCCTCCTCTCCCTGTCACCTCATGATGTCAGTTTCCCCATCCCAGGGAACCTCATCCCAATCCCCACTGCAGGGACTCCGTACCAGCCTCATATCCTCCTTATATAGAGAACCTTCCGGGATCTCCACTTGGACAGATCTCTCCCACTCACCTGCTGGGGTTCCCCAGACACCATAGTTCCTTCTTCCCCTATGGCCCATTCCAGATGCAGCTCCTGAGTCTGCCTGTCCAGCAAAGCCTTCTGCAAACCGCACTTTTCAAACTTCAACCTTCCTGAGAAGCACTGCACAGGAGTCATCACCTCTTCCCGGGGGTGAGGAATCTATCTACGCCTGCTGGGAATCTGTCGTGTAGCCAGGGCCTTCCTCCTCAATGCCCTCCTGGTGCTGCCGGATGTGGGACTTCACCTGCCAATGACAAGGTGGAGAGAGATTTTTGCAGGGGTCAGGGTGAGCCCCCCTCTAGCCCTAGCCACCAACTGCTCTATGGCACTGGGCCTGCCTAATGATATATTCTGGCTGCCATCTGACAAGCAAGAGCTGTTTTAAACTTCTTACAGACTCTCAGTGTGCATACATTCATGTGGGTTCCAGCAAAACTAAGGCACTGTAAACATTCCCTCTGTCTGTCTGTATTATCATACCTGTAAGTTGTCGGTCTTCAAAGCACTTAGCGGCATTAAAAGAAAATTGTCACAATGAGTTACTCAGCATAGCATCTTAACTGCAGAATTTTATTTTAATACACTCTTTAATGAGTTACACTCATTAACAGTAACATAATTTATACAAATAAACTTTCGGGCTTCAAAACAAGCAATACTTAAGAGGACCACTTCAAAACAATAGTTTGCACTTACATAGCATCTTTTATCTGAGGATCTCTTAACGTTTTGGGTGCATTAATTTAACCTCTCATTCAATGATGATACCAGTTTTTTGGATGTGGAAAACTAGTCTGAGAGGATAAGTGGCTTTCCAAAGGCCACACAGTGGGACAGGGCAGGGATGGAAAGAGAATGCCACTCCTGCTCCAATTGGGGTGGGGGGATGGAGGAGAGGGAAAATCTTTCAAACTGCAGAGAGAGAACCAAATTCAAGTTAAAAATCAGACACATCAACTGGAGTATTTTATCCTTTATTGGAGAACAACCGCAGACGGGTTGGCTGTTGGTATTCCACTTATTAGCCAGAGTAGGAGTGGCAGTCAGGCAAATTTTAACTTACCGTAAGTGATCTTCTTTGTACCAATCATATAAGGAATCACCGGTTCATGTCTTTTTTTTTTTATTGTGTGTTGGCTGTTGAGTTATTAAAGTATATTAATAAATAACAAAATATATACAGGGAACCAACCAATCAGGAATCAGCATTTCAACAGAAATCAACATACTCTTGCTGTAATCGCTTTGTTGATTCACAGGAGAACTTTCTAAGCTGATGAGAAAAAGGTACAGTAACTCCTCACTTAAAGTCGTCCCTATTAACGTTGTTTCATTGTTACGTTGCTGACCAATTAGGGAACATGCTCGTTTAAAGTTGTGCAGTGCTCCCTTCTAACGTCATTTGGCAGCCGCCTACTCTGTCCACTGTTTGCAGGAAGAGCAGCCCGTTGCAGCTAGTTGGTGGTGGCTTGTAATCAGGGTGGATTGGCAGCCCCCCTATCAGCTCCCCCTATCAGCTCCCCAATCCCCTAAATTCCCTGTGCTGCAGCCGCCCAGTAGGCTATCAAAGCAGTTCAGCTGTCCCTCCCCCCACTGCCATGTGCTGCTCCTGCCTTCTGCCTTGGAGCTGCTCCCAGAGACTCCTGCTTGCTGTGCAGGAGGGGGAAAGGGAAGGGCTTATGTCAGGGTGTCCCCTTCCCCCCTGCTCCTGCACCCCACTTACCGCTTCTCCATATAGAGCAGGGAGGGGACACGGATGGACAAAGAGAGACAGAGAGCGCTTGGGGCAGCAGCTGCTTTCTCAACTTCCTGATGAACTTAAAAAGACAATGCACTTAAGAGTGGGTCAGCTTACTTAAAGGAGCAGTGTGCATCTTTCTCTCTCCCTCCCACACACAAGGTATGTGTCTGTCTGTCTCTGTCTGCTATGCTGTCTCCCCTCCCTCATGTTCGTGCTGCCTTGTGTGAGAGGATACATTAACAACAATGTGTTAACCCTTGAGGGCTCAGCCGATTGCTAGTTCATCATTTAGCAGCAAGGCATTCCCTGGGAAATATCCCTCCCTCTTCCATCCTCTAACTTCATCACCTCAACCAAGTTTCACAATTATTCATAGCTGTGAACAGTATTAAATTGTTTGTTTAGAACATATACTGTGTGTATATCTATATAATATATAGTTTTTCGTCTGGTGAAAAAAATTTCTCTGGAACCGCATTTACATTAATTCTATGGGGAAATTGGATTCACTTAATATCATTTTGCTTAAAGTCTCATTTTTCAGGAACATAACTACAACTTTAAGCGAGGAGTTACTGTAGTGGGTTTTTTTTAGATCATATATAGAGGCCATGAAAAATGCATCACGGACTGTGAAATCTGGTCTCCCCGTGCAAAATCTGGTCTTTTGTGTGCTTTTACCCTATACTATACAGATTTCATGGGGGACACCAGCATTTCTCATTTGGGAGTCCTGACCCAAAAAGGAGTTGCAGGGGGGTTACAGGTTTATTTTAGGGGGGTTGCGGTATCGCCACCCTTACTTCTGCGCTGTCTTCAGTGCTGGGTGGCTGGAAAGCAGCACTGTTAGCCAGGTGCCCCGCTCTGAAGGCAGTGCCCCACCAGCAGCAGCGCAGAAGTAAGGATGGCAATACCATACCATGCCACCCTTACTCCTGTGTTGCTGCCTTCAAGCTGGACAGCCAGAAAGCGGCTGCTGCTGACTGAGGGTCCAGCGCTGAAGGCAGAAGCGCAGAAGTAAGGGTAGCAGTACTGCAATCCGCCCCCTCCCCCCCCCAATAACCTTGCAATCTACAACTCCTTTTTGGGTCAGGACCCATACAATTACAACACCGTGAAATTTCAGATTTAAATAGGTGAAATCATGAAATTTACTATTTTAAAAATCCTGTGACTGTGAAATTGACCAAAATGGACCATGAATTCATAGGGCTCTAGTTATATAGGTCAGGGGATTGGTAAGAGACATGGAACTTCTTAGTCACCAGTTCATAATGACCCTGATCAGTAGCAGTGCTGAGTCATATTTAGGCAACAAATTTAGATTGGGATGAAAAATTTAAATTTTAGACACACAAGTTTTCACAACTTAGAAGAAAAGGTGTTTTAGCTCATCTGGCTGTATGTCTTCTACAACTATGGCCATTAAAAACACATAGTTTGGCTATATCAGAAATGTGAGTATACACAAATCTCAGGCAAGTGAAACATGGCTAACAGAAAAGAAGGTGAACTGAAAAGTATGAATTTTCATTAAATTTGTCTCAAACTAATTTTGTTTTTTTCTGACCTCTTGCCACAAAGAGCTGAAAAAAAACCTGTTACTATTTTGTTGCCATTTGTTGACTGTTCAGTAACCCAGCTGAGGGTATCAGTCCAGCTCCCAGTGCACAAATGTCAGAAACATGATCAGAACCACAACTGGTACTGATTGATTGACTTTGTTTTTTTTGGCAGTTATCAATCAAGGCCAAGGATTGATGCATGAAAATCAGTCTTTGAGGCACCATGGTTGGTACAGCACCAGGGAAAAATCCAGCAGAACCTATATTCTGTACAAATGTAAGGGAAACCTAGAGTTGACCCAGAACTTGCCATCAGATTTCAGTATAGTGAAAACATTAAATCAAATATTTTGAAATTTAGTTTCAAAACTAAAATTACAGCAGTACAGATCTGCTGCTGGACTTGCCCTTCTGCCTTGGCCTACTTTTTAAAGAAAATAAATCATTTAGTATGATAATGTCAATAGAAACATATATTATGTCTAGAAAACTGTCTCCAGCTCCTCATTTGTTTTCTGTGACTACCTCATTTTTTTTCTCAGCATTTATCTTCCACTGAAACACCATTATGCAGTCACAAAGTTCAACCGTATTGACATTCTGTTTTAATTAATTTGACAGTACCGAGGTGGCTTCTGTTAATTATTTGACAGTTTTGTTTTGGTTTGTTGCTTAATAGCTATGCAGTTCTGCCAGGTAATGGAAATGTTTTTCACTCTTTGAATGGGTGGTGTCCTATGGTTGGAAGATGTCCCTCTGTAAAAGATAAAATAATATTCCAAGGTGAAGAGTCTGAGAACTCTGATGCCATCTGCCGATTAACTGTTCTCTATTGTTCGTTTTTCAAGGCATCTCTGAGGCTTTTAAAGTAAGCTGAGTATTGTTTTATTGAATCAGGTTTGATGCTACTATTCTGTTGCTCCCATTCAAAAGGATTTGAAGTTCTATTGCTGTTTTTAAACAATCATCAACAAACCTGTCCTTGATACTAACATTTAAAAATGTATAGATCTGCATGAAACCTTCCATGAAGATTTCCTTCATTCCTATATGTTCTACCTAGGAACTGTCACTGGCTTAAAAAAAAAGTGTGTGTGTCTATCCCACCACCAGTAATTGTTACATGAACAGAAGGGGCAAGGGATAAAAGGGTCTGGAGACTGAACTACTCTCTTACTCAGAGAGATGTTGATCACATGTCAGGTTTGAGGACACTACCTCAGCTGCTGTCTGTGGTGTACTTGTGTGTGGATAAAAACCTGACTACAGAACTCCAGGCTGGCAATCCAGCACCTTTGTACAACCACTAAATTCATAACAGCTTTGTGTGTGTGTGCGCCTGTGCATGCATGCACATATGTATGTACATGAAGATTTGTTTTTATAGGGATATGTGTGTGTGTGTGTGTATATAATATATATATATATAGATATATAGATATAAAAAAAACCAATGCGGTAATTAAATTTGTGACTGAACTGCTTGGGGGAGAATTGTATGTCCCTGCTCTGTTTTACCCGCATTCTGCCATATATATAGTATGTGGTAGGGTTGCCAACCTTCCTGGATTGGCCGGGAGACTCAGGAATCTACTGAAATCGGCATTGATCTCCTGGTGACTATTGAAAGCAATCCGGAGATTTTAATAGGCCGCTAAAAGTCCAGTCAACAGCGCAGCGGGGCTAAGGCAGGCTCTGCGTGACTCCCAGAAGTGGCCGGCGTGTCCGGCTCTTAGGCATAGGGGCAGCCAGGGAGTCTCCGCACACTGCCTCTGCCCTGAGCACCGACTCTGCAGCTCCCATTGGTGGGGAACCGCAGCCAACAGGAGCAGGCAGGGACAGTGCGTGGAGCCACCTGGCCGCCCCGAGCCTAGGAGCCAGAGGGACATGGCAGTCGCTTCTGGGAGTTGCCCGAGGTAAGTGCCATCCAGCTGCAGTCTGCACCCTTCACCCACTCCCGCACCCCAACCCCCGCCCCAGTCCTGAGCGTTCTCCCGCCCCCAAATTCCCTCCCAGACATGCACCTCACACCCCCTCCCACACCCCAACCCCTTGCCCCAGCCCTGAGCCCCCTTCTGCACTCTGAAATCCTTGGCCTCAGCCTGGAGCCCCCTCGTGCACCCCAAACCCCTCATCCCTGGCCCCATCTCAGAGCTCTCACCTCATCCTGCATCCCAGCCTGGATCCCCCTCCCAGACTCCGAACTCCTCAGCCAGGAGCCCCCTTGTGCACCCCAAACCCCTCATCCCTGGCTCACCCAGAGCCTGCACCCCTCACCCCCTTCCACACCCCAACCCCTGTCCCAGCGCAGTAAAAGTGAGTGAGACTGGGGGAGAGTGAGTGACAGAGGGAGGGGTGATGGAGTGAGTGGAGGCGTGGCCTCGAAGAAGGGCCTTGGGGCAAGGGTAAAGGGGCGGGGCAAGGGTGTTTGGTTTTGTGCCATTAGAAAGTTGGCAACCCTAAATATGTGTGTGTGCATATAAAATAAAAATATAAACATACACTCTTCCAAACAAGAATAAAATGGGGCATCCAAGTGTTGGCTTGAGCTGAAGAATCTGCTGAGTCAGCAAATGGTAATCTGATTTGATTTGATTTATTTATTTATTAAAGCAAGGCGAGAACCCCCCCTCTTTGCCAGGTAACTATCTACCTTCACTGTTGATTTGCCACCAAAACAATAATCACTACATGAAAGCACATCCTCCACTGCCTAATAACCAAGCCGTGAAGATTGTGGCAAAGAACAGAGATCCTGAATTAGCTGTTGGCAAACGATGGCGAAAAACTACTTAGCGTATGTCCTGGGATAGATTTAACATTGTTAGGAAGCTGTTAAAATGACACTGTAGCTAGATCGGCATTACTGCTGCTGCTTTATGGCGTCCCTGAGGTCTGAGGCTGCATTGTGGCTGTCTCAGCAGTAGCTCTGAGTGCAGATGTATATGCAGTTCACTCACACTCTCTCTCTCTCTCTCTCATTTAAATAGATAGGCATACACTACCTTTATATCCGCACAAAATATATTCTATCTGTACAGCTACATGGACCGCAGCTGTGTGCTGATTGGGCTACGGATTGAGAACTACTGCTCTGAGCCTCTGTCAGTACAGAGGGGTATTTTGTTAACTGACACTTCCCTTTGTGTCTGTGAAGTGTCAGAGGGAGTTGTACTGCCTGTATCCCTTAGCAGTGATCTTTCACAATTTCAGAAAGCATCTCTGTAAAAGATACAACAGAATAGCTACTAGGTGGCATCATTCTATTGCTAATGGAGGCTGGCAAACCTATGAACTGCAGCTGTGACTTCAACACATTTATACTGCCTTGCGGTGGTGACAGCTCTATAAGGTTGCTGTGTGGCCAGGGTACTGGAGGGTCGGAGCCAGCTTATGTTTGGATAGTCTGTGTTTCATAGTTGGCAATCTGTAATAGTCTCGTAATGCAATCATTCATGCGGGTCTCATGAACAGGGCATTATTTACAGTCTGGTTTGCTAAAGATAAGTAGATTAATATACAGATGGCCTGGGGAGTAACAAAATAATAAACTTCAGGCCTCCCCTCTGCATGCAAAACATTACAAAGACAGAAGGAATCAGCAATTGAAATTAGATTCAACAGAGAAGAGATTCACAGGAGCTTCTCAACCTCCTCTCCCTGCTGGAGAGGAACTACATTTTATATGTATGTTGGCTCCACCCTATTTTCATTCTGCCAATCAGATGAGGCCATTTGTCACCCTGCAATGGTACATCTAATTCCACCCGGCAGAGGGCTGGGGCGGGAGTAACTTGGTTTTCAACTGAATCCCCCCATTTCTCTCCCCATAAAAATGAGTGTGTGTGTGGAGAGGGGATTATAAAAATAGGAGAATCACCTGCCCCTCACACCAAAAAAGGTAAATAATATTCTGTATTGAAATGAATGGCAACCACTAGCTGCACTACTGCACCGTCACCGCAAGGAGGCCTGGTGTTCTTCCCCTGTTTCCCAAGTTGCTGTGGCACAGCCCTTTTTGGGGGGTATGGCATAGATAGTAGCACACAGAGTAAATATCTGATCTGGCCTCTGCTCCCTTTTCGTAACTACCTTCTTTAGAAAAGAAATAGCTTTTCATGTCAGCCCTGTGCCCCTGTTCTGTTGTGGTCATAACGACCACGTGAGAGAGATGCTGTTATCTGTTTAAAAGAAAATCAAACATTAACTAAGTTCCAGCTGGTTCAAATATGCCCACATTCTGTATATGTTCTTTTAAAAACCCTGAAAGGATGGCCTTGACTGACTCCTCTTCCTTCTCGCAGTGAAGCTAAGTTAAAAGACGGCCTCCGTTTTTCTTTAACTTCTCCCAAAACAGGGTTGAATGACTGAAAAAATTAGTAGTCAAAGTGGTAAAAGAGACTGTAAGCCCCACATGTAGTATTCTCTATGTCAGTCTAAAATAACTCTCTTAAACGGGAACTTTAGTGTCTTTAATTGTTAGGTACACTAGTTATCAGAATAACATTGCACAATGGCATGTATCACCCTTTATTTTAATTAAACACAACTCTGAGTGGAGCTTGTAAAAACACAGCTAGAAGCTGTCTTATAGGAGGATATGTACTTGGAGTCATTTTGTTCTATCTGTCGCATCTACATTCAGTGACCTTTTCTTGTTCTGTGTGTACACAGAATAGTAGGGCAAAGGAGATCTCATGGTGAATAAAGATTTTTTGCAAGTTAGCGGAAGAGGTTTCCACAGAGAATTTCCACTTCAGTATATCTGTTCAATATTTTAACTACTGTGGTTGCTACTACATACATATTTCCTCTTCCTGATTACGAGGGACAGTCTCTATTTATTTTGGTAGAACATATCTTGTTTGTTTGTCTTCCCCATGTTCTGCCCCCCCCCCCCCCCCAAAAAAAAAAAAAAACCCTTTTGCACATGTGCTTTTCAGTGGAGTCAAAAAATGTTCCCGTTTTCTCTCCAGGTATCTCTATTTTCACATGTATTTACAAGTGCTAGTGATATAGTTCCCACGGTCCTTAAAGTGTCACTCTTCTAATTTTCTTTTTCTTAAATATTTTTTATTTATGTCTTAATAAGAAAATCAGGCATGTAGCAACCTAACTGCACACAGTACTTTACAGTGCAAAGGAGGCACGACTCCAGCTCCCAAGAGTCATCTGGGACAGGCAATAACAAAACATGCAGCAACAGCTCAAGCATTAGCTGTTGTCAAGGAAAGATTGGTGAGAAGATCACATAGGAACAATTCATGATTCCATTAAAAAAAAAATCCATTTATGGCCTGCCAGCCCTCTTCACAAATAAGTTTCAGAATTGCATAACATTCTAAATTTCAGATATCCCCAGTGTAGATTTCATTAATATCTCTGTTCCATTTTTTTACTTTGATTTGAGTTTTATTATCTTTGCCTAAAATTGTAAACCCAAATTGTATTATGTATTGTAATATTGGGATACTAAAGAAAAACATGATATTGAAAATTAGAGACTATCTGTAGATTAAGCCATTTAATGCAACCAAAAATATCTTGTGTGGTATTTTTGCCTGGCATTTGCAGTCATTTGAGTATCTAGTGTTTGCTAGGACTAAAGAGATTATTGCCCCATAATCTTAAAAAAGAAATCATCAGCTACATATGACAGTGTTAGACAAGACAACATTTCCTGTGTCAGAAACAGACATAGTATTTTACAGAGAAATTCTAAAAGAACTTTTAAAACAATTCCTGAAATTGTTACTAATGGGTTACTTGAATTTTGAGGCTTGATCTACATGTCTTCCCCTGAGATACAGATGAACTCCATTAAATGCAAAAAGAAGAGGGCAGTTCCTCAAACTATGGGACTCACTGAAGTCATTGAGAGTTCTGCCGTTGAATCAATGGGTGCAGGATCAATCTCTAGGTATATATACAGGAGAGAGAATGGGTAAGCCCTCATACAAGATAAAGATGAAAACAATACTACAGCAGTGCCTGGATTTGTGCTGGAAAGTGTTAGCCTTATTATTTACACTTGAGTGTGTAGATCATAAAATACCTGCATTTCAAAAAATAATACTTTTTCATAAATCTCTGCAAAGATGATGGACATAAGCTGAAATAGAGAGACTTGCTCTCCCTGCAGTTACTGAATATTCTCCCTCCCCATAGTGTATTTGCCAGGATGTTTTAGCACCATGTTATAATATGGTTCTCAGAAGTACTGTCCCAAAAACTATGAATGATCAGGGCCGGCTCCAGGGTTTTGGCCGCCCCAACCAGCCAAACAAACAAACAAAAAAAAGCTGCAATTGCGATCTGCGGCGGCAATTCGGCGGGAGGTCCTTTGCTCCGAGCAGGAGTGAGGGACCGTCCGCCGAATTGCCGCCGAACAGCTGGACGTGCCGCCCCTCTCCGAAGTGGCCGCCCCAAGCACCTGCTTGGTAAGCTGGTGCCTGGAGCCAGCCCTGTGAATGATACATGTGCACTAACAGCTGTTCACAGAAAGGCGGTTCAGGAAGCAAATTCTGAGCTTACCCATGGTCTCCAAGCCCCCATATGTAAAAGAGATGAGTGCTATTAAATTTATTTTCCTGTGTGTACTAACTTGTACACTGAATATTTGTTTTGCAGCTATAATGTGACTATTATTAATCTAAAAAATCATTTAGTCTGTAATACCTTTGATTTCAGTCCGCCAGGATTCATTACAAATTATTAATTTCAGTAAATTGCTTCTCCGTGATATATAGCTGTTCCACAGTTCTTTCATGTGTGTTATTTGTATGTTATTCATCTCTAGTCTGTGTTTTCTCATAGTAATTTTGACTATATAACTTGAAGCTTTTCACAACAAAGAAGGGTGATATAGGTACCAGGGACATCTGCAGTGTGCACAATGTCAACATGTCACAATGACAGACCTGAGATTACAATAAATAGCTCATATTAATATATTTTGATGAATTAAGGCCTGCTTAAATTCCTGCTGTAGCTTGTGGAACAGGAGATAGCAATGTGCTGATGGTATCATTTACCGTAAAGCCATCAATTTCATTCCACCCAACATTTAGAGTGGTTGTGATGGCTTTGCCATGCCTAGATTCCAGAACGGTGACAGCAAAGATGTCCAAATCAAGACTATACTTTCACAGTCAACTCACATTGTGTCAGCCCAGACTGGTGGCTGTGACTGCTGGCTACATTCAGTGTTTGTCAGGATCCTATGACAAAAAGGCACATATCTAGATAAAAAAGTTTGTGGCAGCATATTTGATATTTCAGTGCATGTGTATTGCCGCCCACATCCATTCTTTGTATGTACTGTTCCACTAGCCATTCACATTCTATTTGTTCTCCAGTTCCAACCAATCTGCTATTAAAAAGTAAAAAAGCCCAACAACCCAACACAATAAATGCAGTAACTTAATCTACCACGAACTGAGAAAGCAGTGAGCTCTCCTGAATAAAGAATCTAGACTTCCTTGATATAATAGGGATTTAACTCACTCCAGGCACTATGGCTCACAGCACGATACTTATGTCATGAAGATCCATGAGGTGCAGTTAATGCCTGTTAGAAATACGCTTGCACTATTACAGCATTTTCACCTTGTAGATGAGTTTGATCTTTAAATAGCAGTGGCACCTGTAACGAGCACATACATCTTCTTTGCTGTTCTTTCCTTGTTGGTAATCAACAAGCCTCTGTAAGCCAGTTTGGTGTAAGTGAATTGGAGAACCATACGGCAAAGTACTTAAATATGACATTTCATTCTAACAAACAGTGTACTGAATATTTCTGACTCCCCAGCAGCATATGAGTCTTTGTCTGGGTTGTATATTGGAATACAAATTTATTTAAAGCCTAAGTGACTCTACAAAAAAAATTAAATATATTCAACTCACCGTGCTCAAATGCATTTGTACAACGAATGCAGCATAAAGTCAGGCTTCCTCCTGCTCAGAATCTCTCTACACCTTGAACATTGAACTAAAAAAACATTTTAACAGATCTGCATTTTTCTTTCCTGTCATTACCTGATTTCATCTGAAAATCTCTGCATGTGGTTCTCTTTTTCTTAATTTATTAGATTTGGCATTGCTGTTTATTGTATCAACGTAGCATCTGTCTAATGTACCTCATTTGAAGAAAACAATATGCTTAAAAAATAACATAAAATTAACCCTTGAGGGCTAGATGGAGACTGGTGTATTTATCAATGTGTCTGTAGTTCTTCCTCTGCATGAAAAATATTTTGAAACTGAAAATAATATTACATACTTTTTATTATTAATCAGCCCCCCCGGGCCCAAAATATGTAATGGCTTTGAGTGTCTAACAGTATTTCATCAAGTTTTCCAGCCTGGAGCACATTGTACTATTTAGGAAAGTTGAGTGTTTTCACTGCATGCAAGGCATAACCTCATGGATCTCCAGTACAAACAAAGCAGTCTTCAATCTCCTCTTTAGAGAAGTTGTAAATCTCTAGGAATGGCCCAAAGTGGGCAGGTTTCTGAAATTAATATAGAAGAGGAAAAAGTCTACTTGTTTACAAAGTGACTCTCAAACTTAATTAATAATCATACCTGGCGGTCCAAATCATGAAAAGGATGGCATTGATGCCCAAAGAATGCACTGATGGAATACCCCAATGGCTTAGAGCCATGTTTCACCACTTCTTTCTGTTTGGGACCCTGCCATCTGTTTACATTTGCCCATTGTCATCCAGGCTTTATAGATAACTGACTTTGGGTTAAATTGGTGTTTATGGGAGAAAGCAGTGGCTGGAAAAGGTTATTTTGGTTGTGTAGGGTTGACTTTAGAGAAGGGACATTGAGAGGAGAGAGATCAACAAAAACTTCAAGAATTACTTCAGCTTTGGGTTAGTTCAGGACATTCTTAATTCTGTACAATTGGCAAATACCATTATTTTAAGAAATAACATCCTGCACAGAGATTTTAACCCTTTCTGGTATCAAGTCATTGTATGCTGAGGTTTAGTTAGCCAACAATGGCTACCATTAGTAGTGCAATGAATTACAAGGGCAGAAAGTCCTAAACTGCTTAATTTACCTTCTTCCTGTGATCCGAGTTCAGATAACAAATATGATGATGAATATATATCTTGTTATTACCTTAAGAGTTCTCCCTGGTGGAGGTTCTCCAGATTTTCATGCTTGAATCCACCCACTGGATGGCTTCATGCTTTTATAGGCTGGCTGGGGCTGGATAGAGTCCTGGAACTGGCCTTCTAGCCACACTCTTGGAGTGTATATCCTCTGGTTAGTTCCCCTTTTTGACAGATGTGGAGTCCTCAGTCCAAATACTTAGACCCTGATAATAGCAGCAGCTCACCCAGGACTCCCAGTAGCTTTTGCACGCTCTTAGAGTTCCACTGATGCTGCAGACTCTCTGGATTACTATTTCCCCTTTGAGAGACTGTGACAGTGAAAGCAAGTAATGCATAGAGTTTGCAAAGGAATTTCTAGACCCATCGCCCCTTACTCACAGACAAAGTACAAAAGATATACAGATCTATGGAAAAATAACAAAAACCTTCACATAAAACCTTTCCTTTATTTGCTCACTACCCTGAGAGCCCTTCAAGTTTTTGTCAGGGTCCTTTCATGGTCCCTGGACCCTCCTCCTGTGCAATGTTGCCTTCTTCTAAACTCTTTTTTAAAAATGGCCAGTGGGAGATCCTTCCATTTATAAGATTCCAGACCCCCCCCCACACACACACTTTTATCAGGTGACTCCTTATTGAGTTCATGTCCCTAATTAGGTGATTTGTTGCTTAGTTATGGCCCCTTGCAGTTCAGACTGTTAAAAGATGGTTCCCTTAGGCTGCAGCCAGCTCATTGTCCTAGAAGGCTTTCATTTGAATGGAAGGCCATCCAAGGTCATGATTGCTGGTTGCTCTCCATTGTTAGCCCTCTGCTAAGTGCAAAAATGTATCCTGACACCTCCTGGAATCCCAATCCAATATAGTTGAGTACAGTTTCAAAATGGTGTTCACAAAACAAACTGGATTTTGCAGACTTAATTTAGATACATGCAGACTATTCTAATCGATTTAGTCAGGACATCATTCAATTTTAAACAGGACAATCCTGATTTTCTAATGTTTGTCCCTCATCCAGAACTGAGACAAAACTAAATGTGGTTTTGTTCCGGTATCAGAAGCGGGATGCCAGAATGAAGAACATGTTTCTCTGCCCTCGCTGGTGTGACCTCTCAAACACCATGTATGTGAGGTCATGCCGATGGGGTGGTGCACTCTTTAAAATGGCATCCTCATGAGACGTAACCTTTCATGCACCATGTGTGCAAGGT
Source organism: Trachemys scripta elegans (assembly GCF_013100865.1). Taxonomy (NCBI): domain Eukaryota; kingdom Metazoa; phylum Chordata; order Testudines; family Emydidae; genus Trachemys; species Trachemys scripta. The sequence continues at coordinate 29,341,110 of NC_048305.1, read as the reverse complement.
CATGCCAAGGGAGGCAGGATCATGGCGGGAAGGGTAAGCACACACTGTTCCTGGATTTTACCGTAATGTCGGGTATTCCAGGAGTGTGTGAGTGGCCACCCTATATCCATCACATATCTAAACTCTAGTCTTTATTTATTTAATCATAAACCAATTTAAAAATATGAAAAAAGGAATAACCTGTATCTGGAAGATTTCTTTAAAAAAAGTTTCATTTGATTTCCTTTGGAAAGGAATTCCCCCTTTCCCCCCTCAATTCTTACACATTCCCTTGTAAGGAATAATAATATCTACTAAAATGCTACACATTATTCTCCTCAAAATATTTCAATAAATTCAAGCAAACATAATTGACCCATTGTCACTTCAGGCGTCAAATCAAATTCTGTGAAATCTCCACTCCCCTCCCTCTAATATAGCTCATAAATCAGGGTAATAATTGTACTAAATTTGGCTGAGAAAAACTTTTTTCAAAACGTCTCAAACAGCAGACATGAATTATAGAGTCTGTAGAGTATGCACAGTTATCCCCCTTCCTAGTCGTTGCCTTATTCATGAATTCTGTGTTAGAGTTTAAGATAGACAGAGTTGTCCAATAGACATCTTCATACACAATCCAGGTCAACCTTCCTACAATCATATTAAATCAGTAGTTTAAAGTATATGTCGGATGAAGTAGGGTTTTCAGATCCTGCTGTAGACTCTGGGTTCTTGGTTATCAACTCTCTTCTGTTTCCAATGTGATTTGCTCACTCTGTATGTATTTCCAAAAGACAGAGTTTCTTACATACCCAGACCGGCTATTCATTCCTTTGCACATTCTGTCCCTCCTTACTCATAACTTTGTTCAACTCCTCCTTTTCTTCCACCCTACCACACTCTCACTTTTTTCTTCCCTGACAGAAAATTCTGGTAAAATAGATGAGTCTTTCAGTTCATCCTGAGTTTCATCAAAATCAGTGCTCTGTAAAAGCAAGACGGGAAATGAGTTCTAGGGTCAAAGATCTCTGCCCAGATATAGTCTGTCATTATTGTGTATTGATGTTACTCTGTGTTTCAGTCTCACATCTCAGATTTGGGGGGCAGGAGGAGAGAGACTGAGGGAAAATGTAAAAAAACCACACAAATGTACCCCTTAATTTCTTCACCTATTTCTCTCTTTCCCTCTCCTAGATCTCTCTGATCTCAAACATATTATTCATCCTATGTGACAAGGGTTGCAGAGCTATTCTTAATACCTTCCAGCTGTTCCCTATGAGAAAGGAGAAAAATGCAAACTAAAAATAGAGAAGATGTAGTTATCAAAAATAAAATACCATAGCGGGTGGGTTATAGCAGTACTAGCATTCCCAACAAAGGTTTCAAACACATGCACCGTAGGGGACCATCACTTGGGGAAATACTATAGGGTTAAAGAAAAAAAACAGTATTGATAAAACATGTAACAAACTAGTCAGAGGAAACATATAATCTCAGTTGGTAAATTTAATTGAAACAGATTAAGTTCTAAATCAACACAATTGATGATAATATTTTTATCTCTAAAGGTTAACTGCATTTTTGACACTCCTCGTCTCCCCAGAAACCTGTGTAAAAGACATTGGGCAGGGTGCCTTCAATACATTTTATTTAGAATAGACATTTATGACTGGTCATTGACTTTGGGATTCCATTAGTGATAATGAAGGGCACATGTAATGCTTGCTACTCAGAGTGCAGTAAATGATGCATATACACAGATCATAGCACATCCACACTGTGCTCCACACTGTTTTGTGATGTGCCATTGCTTGGTACTTGCATTAGTGGTTCCAGTGGAATTAAACTAAATAGTAGTTTCAGTGCTGATCAAACTTCTTTGGAAATCATCTTAGCGCACAGTATAATAACTCATCTTTTCTTTATTCCTGTCAAAGACAAACTCCGAATATCTAGAGGTTAACATCAACTTACTTTTCTAACCTTTGTAGATTTAGGGCCGACTTCTGCTTGCTTTATTCAGGTGTCTAGTTGCCTTTAATGAACTACTCTTTTGAGAAAGGTGATCAGGATATATTTCAGAGTCATTTGACTCAAATATGTTTCAGGAAGGGGCAGAGTGGAACAGACATACTAGATAAATAATTTTGGACTGGTTATTGGGTAGTCGTCTTTTTTTTTTTTCTTTATCTGTTTGTTTGGTTCTGGGTGACACTTAGTATAGCCAAAGGAGCACAGCCTCCTGAGTTCAGTGGGTGGGAAAGTGAGAAATGTTTCAAGTGAATGTCGAAACGTGCTGTACAACCTTGTGCATTATGCTAATTCCAAAGTAGCCTGGATTTTGAAAGACAAAAGTAAACTTTAATTTTTATTAAGGAGTGGGTGGGGAGAAACATCAGTTTTAGCTAATATTTTGACCCCGGGAACACAAGTGGAATTGTTTTGCAAAGGGAAGGAAAGAATGTTACTCTTAAGATCCCCTGGTATGCTAATATTGTACACTCTTCAGACCTTCTGTTTACTGTATTAATTGGAATCAGGTGATTTCCCCCTACCCCCATTAGACTTTATGGTATTGTACCAGTACAATCTGTTATAAACATAATAGAGCATTGGTTTTTATTTGCTCTTGATTTTTAATATTCACTGACAAACTTTGGTAAATAAAAGCTTTTGTTTTGTTGGTGAAAACTCAAAAGTGAGGGCATCTTAAAGGCCTAATACTGCACTGCACTGGAGGGACTGCGTTCTAGTGGTTAGAACAGATGGTTCGGCATCAGTATTCTTGGGCTCTGTTCCTGTTTTTGCCATTGAGTAGCTGTGCAAATATGTAAATCCCAATTTCCCTATCTGTAAAATGGGAATTAGATACTGACCTCCTTTGTAAAGGGCTTTGAGAACTACTGATGAAAAGTACTATGTAAGAGCTAGGTATTATTAGTATTAACAAATTAATTTACAAATTCTTGAAAAAAAAAAAAGTACTTGCAAATTATTATTCTTGCCTCAAGGGACCCTGGCTTTTGATTCCTGATTCTTAGCCTCTTGCAACAAGTCTGGTTAGGACTCTAAGAACTGTGGGAGCTGGTGAAATCAATCCTGTGAGTCCTCTCATTCCTCAACCGCATTAGGTTGACTAATGAGATCCATTTATAAAACCTAATAAATGTCTTAGTTATCGATTTCCAAATTGAAACACAGCTCTTACATTCTGAATTAATTCGAACTTAATACATAAAAGTTCTTGTTCTGGGACAGCTTCATCTGAAGTACCTATTCCAGTTCACTAAAGGAAAGCAACTTGGCCCTTCTGCTAACATGTGAATTAACTCAATTAGGGAACATGACCAACAGAATAAATTTTATATAGAGAGATACAGATATCCATTAGAAAAGAGCTTATGTAATCTCCCTCGCAAGAGTATTTTGGAAAAAAAAATCAATCAGAAATGGAACAATAAACCAAACTTAAATTACAGAGAGCCCAGTCACGATGTTTGAATGTGATCCATAAAATTTCTTTTAGCTACACACTAAAAGAGAAGTTATGCATTTGACACTGAAATGATTTGTGCAAATCCTTTTTTATTTCCCGAGCCATAGTCTCTGCATAGTCACAATGTCAGTGAGTTTTATGTAATGTCCAACTGCATTAGCTGTAGCAACAATGTGTTTAGCATAATAACACACTTGAAGAATGGAGAGCCCATAGTGCATGTGCACACAACGATAGCTCCCTTTTCTTTTGCCCATGCACAAAGGCATGCTGTAGTCTTCCGGAACCAAGTCATAATTTTTTGACAAACCACTATGCAGGCTGAATGTTGACATTGGTAGGAAATTAAACCATAAACACATGAAGCACCAGGCTGGAAAAAATGCAAAACTCTGTAGATAGTATTGATGGCAACTCAAAAATACCATTTAAATTTTACTGATTTTTTTTTAAACCTGCTTCCTTCTGGAGTGCATAAATAAAGGTGGCTATATATTCCTCCATTTACACAAAGAAAAAGGAGCTTTTCTGAACATCAGTCCCACAACAAATGTTTTTGGCCTGTGTGACAACTCCAAGCTGGAAGAGCAATTCTGAAGCTCCCTATACACTACATATCCCTTCCATAACTAAACTAAACCAACCTAAGTGATTGCCCAAGTTATAGGTTGTATAAAACATTACTGGTGAACTCTGTAGTCGTATTCATGAGGGCCAGGTCTGTAGGCATTGTATCCCCCAAATGAGGGTAGGGCCCCTCCACCACTTCTGCCAGAAAAAAATAAATCTTCTCTTGGGAGCCATGTGATCTCCAGAATTAGTTGCCTCCCCTATATGCTAGCCCCTGGGAAGTCTTTGTGAGTTGCACCATCCTCATGGAAATGAGTTGGCACATAATATGGTTGAATGAACACTCCCAGAAATCACCAACTTGCTGAATCCTTAAACTTCTGTCAGATGGCAAGGTTCACACAAAGAGAATTTGGAGGTGGTAGGGTTTTTTTTAAGGCCAAGACTTGTGTGTATAGAATTTGGCCTTAAGACTTGTGTGTATAGAATTTGGCAGCTTTTTCTATCAGGGAGCTCATAGAGGTGGCAGGAGGGGTGTGATGGGGGCTCAGGGCAGGAAGTTGAGGTGTGGGGTGCAGGAGGGGTCGGGGTGCAGCAGGGGGCTCAGGGCAGGGGGTTGGGGTGCAGAAGAGGTGTGGGATGCAGCAGCGGGCTCAGGGCAGGGAATTGGGGTGCAGCAGGGGGTTGGGGTGCAGGCAGGGGGCTCAGGGCACGGAGTTGGGGAGCGGGGTGGCAGCGGCGCACACCGGGACCAGGGTAGGCTGCCTGCCTGCCCAGGTGCCGACCCCGGCTCTGGCCCCGGCCCCACACCGCTCCACGAAGCAGCTGGAACCATGTCCCTGCGGCCCCCGTGGGGGGGGGGGCGGGATGCAGGGCTCCTCTAGGTACCTCCCCCGAAGCTCCCATTGGCTGCGGTTCCCCGTTCCCGGCCAATGGGAGCTGTGGGGGACGGTGCCTGGAAACCAGGGCAACACACAGAGCCCTCTGCTCTCCCCCATCTCCCCCCGGCTGCAGGGACATGTTGCCAGCCACTTCAGGGAGCGGCGTGGGGCTCGAGGGGGACAATCCCACGGGTGCAGTTTGCCCACCCATGGCCTGGAGGTAGGCTGGAGGGGCGCGCGGGCCGCAGGAAATAGCCCCGTGGGCCATGTTTTTGAGACCCCTGGTTTAATGCTAAAAATTTGAGTTTTAGAGGTAAAACACAAGGGAGCAGCTCCCATCTTAGCTTCCAATCCATTTTAGGAGCTAGACAATCAAAGTTTGTCTTTCTGATCTGTACAACTGAAGGTCCCACTCTAAATGTATATCAAGGAGATGGTCACAGATAGGTATATCTCCATATATTTATTTTATCTCATAGAAGGGACTCTGAAAGATCATCAAGTCCAGCTTGCTGCCTTCACTAGCAGAACCAAGTACTGATTTTGCCCTAGATATCCCTCTCAAGGATTGAACTCACAACCCTGGGTTCAGCAGACCAATGCTCAAACCACTGAGCTATCTCCCCCCCCCTTTTTTTTTAAATATCAAGGAGATGGTCACAGATCAATATCTGCAGTGTGATTACTCTGCACGGGAAAGGGAATCAGCAATAAGGCATTTAAAAGGAGTAGGAATTTATGCTTCTCTGCATCCTTGTCTTAAAGCTGTATTTTATAGTACTTGATAGTTACTGTACGCATACTCCAAATTAAATCCACTATGTTGACTTTGCAATTAAAATAATTGATTTAAATATAATCAGTCACTTTACAGCAGGAGGGTAGATAATATGTCCAGGTGAGGAAACCGAGGCACAAAGTCACTCCCACACCATTTAAGAGATAACATTTAAAAAGAAAACATCATGTGTGCTATTTCAAAAGCCTTCCTTTCCCCTTTTGCTGATCTGTTTCTTTACAGTCCTAGGTCTTCAGGAGTAGGCACCATTTTTTTTCAATCTCGGAGATGTATATTGGTGGTGAGGATTTGGGTATTTTGTCTGGGTAGATACGGCTTTACTTTCTCCAGCAGCTGATTAAGATGGCTATTAAGTTCCAGTATTTTATTTATTTAGAGTGTGCAGTCGTCTAGCCAAGCAATGGCATCTTCAGTGGTGTGATCAGTTCTTCTGGGCCACTGCTTAGTGTAGTCAGCAGGCATTCCTCGACAATGTGCGTCATCGTCTGTGTTGCGGCACAGCTGCACAAAGGCCCCAGTGATACTGGTTGGCTGCACAGAGACCTTGCCTGGTCCGGAACCTGTTCAACAGGGACCATTGGCGACAGGGCAGGTCAAAACCAGGTGGGCAAATTGTGGGGTCGGCGACGAGGGACTGGTTGGGAATTATAACAGATCTCCATTCCTCTCGCCAGAGTGTTTCCGCCCTAACATCCTGGCGTGGCGAATGAGACCATAATGGGCGACGTGACGGCAAACATGCAGCTGGTCATTTTAAAAGGTCATTGTGCAGTGGTAGGCTTGAGTTGGCGCATACTTTCTCCAGAAACTTGCCAGTGGCAACCTCTCATCTGATATGAGGAGGAGCAATATTGCTCAGAACTGGAAGCCATGGGAGTGGAGTCGGACCAGGGTGCCGGAGATGATACTCATGGTGGCATGTAACTGCGTATCCACCAGTTTGGTGTGTGACGATCGACTCCAAACTGGTGCGCAGTACTCTGCCACCGAATATGAGATGGCAAGAGCTGACGTCCGCAAAGTTGGAGCATGAGCACCCTGCGACGAACCTGTCATTGCCATTAGGGGCAATGGATCAGTGTCCTTGCCGTGCTACCCGCCAGTACCTGACATCAGTCAGGGAAGCTAATGGTCCAACCAGCGAGCCGAATTCAATGAGCACCAGCTCAACGAATCCCGGCACTGTCGTCATCAACAACCCCTATGTGCAGCCTGGTGACTTCTATGTCATTGGTCCAGCTCTACACGTGTTACAGCTTAATGTGGAGGGTTTGTTGGCTGCCAAGCGTGATTTACTTTAGTTCTAGTGCATTAAGTAATCTGTAGTACTGCATAAAAACATTCAATGTTAATAGAAGGGAGGTTATGAGGTAAAGTCAGGTACATAGCCCAAAGTCCTGACATCTCTTCCCTGTCAGTAATCATTAGGCTGTCCTCTCTCCCAACAGATGTTTCAGCCAAAAATGAGTTTATCCCAAAACAATGTTGCAAAAAAGGCATTTATGAGCTATAGCTGCATGAGGCAGACAAGAATAAAAGTCAAGCCCGTGTACTGCAGGCCTGTAATAATAAAATCCTGCTAACTATATTTGTCTCATATACACTCTATTGGGGGGGGGGGGCGGAATTAAAGCAACAGGAAATGGCAACGTTGTATAATAAAACTCAGAGCCTACATGGCTACTGAATGGGTGGAAAATGTGTATGCACCACACCACAAAGTGCATGGATACCTTATTAAACATAAACAAATGGAATAGAGAGGACCAATTACAAGAATAAACTTCCCAGTCTCCGAGTATTCCACTTGTTCTTTCCTACTGTGTTTCTTCCCAAGAACACAACTAACTACAGTACACACTGATTTGATAGGCTTCCTGGAGGGGTTTTTTCCCCCTGGGTTTTCAATTATCTACATATAAAAAAGATAAATACAATATAAAAAGCAGATTGTTCATCCACAGTTATTGGAGTGGGAGGGAACAATGTTACACCCTAGTAGTGTTTTAAATAGATATTATACTGTGTACACACAACCATATGGTCACTCTACATTTATTCTCTGTTACTTTCCTCTCCTTAAGCATAGACTATGGAAGAATAAAAGCTTGGCTGTGCCAACACTATTGGATATAATGTTTTACTACCAAGAGTAATCCCACTGAATTTTCTACTCCCTGTTAGTTAGCACTAAACTCGGAAGTGAGAGCACTGGAATTGGCAGCATCTAATATACAAGCAATATGTTTTGCTTTAGGGCCCAGTCCTGCCAAAATGTATTACCAGGTATAGTGCTTATTCTAGGATAGACTTACTGACTCCAGAGAAGCAGCATGGTCCAGTGGACATAAGGCTGGGACTTGGGACATCTGGATTTTATTCCCAACTCTGGCACTCCCCTCTCTGTTCTTCAGCTTTTCCTCCCACCCTTTGGCAGTCTTGTCCATTTAGACTGTAAACTGTTAAGGGCTGGGACTGTATCTGTGTGTGTGTGTGTGTGTGTGTGTGTGTTCAATGCCTAGCAACTTGTTTGGGCCTCTAAGTACTATTGGATTACAAGTAATAGATACTAATATTAACACTGAAGTCAGAGGTATTTGGAGAAATTAGTAAAATGTGGAATATAAATTTGACCAACATGTATGTACTTCTATTATTTATATTCCTGTCATGACCAGAGACCCCAGTCAAAATCAGGGCACCTTTGGGCTGGGCACTGTACTAATATAGATTCGGCCCCCACAGCCAACAATCTAGGTTATCACAAGATACAACAAGTGAATGGAATCAGCAGTAAGGAGGGAGTGGAAGGAAGGACAAAGGTAAGAATAATAAGACTGTGTTAATGTGATCTAATGTTCCAAACCATTGTAATTTATAGGAAGTGTCTCTAAAATCCTGTAAAATCTTTTCCAAACCAGTAGAAATGTTTTTTAAAGCAGCTGCTGGAGAAGAGGCTGGACAAAATTCAGCTGACATATGAGGTCTTAGCAGGGTAGTACAATGTAATTATTTTCTCTCATTTGCTGCCAAGTTTATAGGCTATCTGCCTACTTTTCCATGTATTATTCTCCAGAGCTGGAGAGTTTTTAGTGTAAAATTATAAAAGTAGGAAAGTAAGTAAAAAAGTGTACTTGCAAGACTAAAAAGCCATATTTAAGAATTTTATTAATTGCCCATGTGTGATAAAAAGTACCACTATCATGGTGGACAGATCCATTTGTCAATGATATGTGTACACTTTTCCTGTTTTGTTGGCTAGTGCAATGAAAATGGGAATCTTCTGTATTGTAGTTCAGACCCATAGTGTACTGTACATTTGGGAAGCATTACATTCCAAAACTGTATTGTGAAAGCAGGAAACAAAACACACTGGCCTATCACATGAAGGGGCAAACCAAGATCTCAATGACTGCATCCCGCTCTGTGTGTATGTGCACATACATTTGACGTGTGATTCTTTCCACCATTTTCTGTTTCATATGTAAGGACCCGTTAAACTTTGTCCAGCTCTTTACGCTCTGTACTCAAAAGCCATGCACAGGCACACGGTTGTTCCATCCCTGCCTACCCCGAGTACAGCAGAGTACTGAATACCTTTGATGTTTTCCCCCATCATTTGACACAATAAAATTCAGTATGTGTTCCATGTGATTGAATGTCTCTTGGCCTTTCTCTGTTATATCCATGTGCTCCAGAGTCCATTACATGATCTATGAATTGTCCTGTAGTATATAAAGCCTGTGGTGCTGGCGCCTGGTCTACCAGTACCCCCTTCCCCCGAGTCTTTATTCCTCCTCACAAGACCCTATTCTGCTTTCCTTTCATGTTCAAAATTTTCACTCATATTCAGTGGGAACTTTGTGCAAAAAAGGCAGGATCTATCTAACATGAATTGCATCTCTACTGCCTGTTCTCAGGTCTCCCTCAGAATTAAGAACTTTGGACTGGCTCTTTCAGTCACTACCCTGTGTCAACAGTGCTGTTTAATTCACTCTGGATTGCTAAATTAACTCTTTTGAATCAAAATCATTATTTCCAATTCCTTTAGAAAGGCAGACAAAAAGCTTTAATTTGGGGCTCTACAATTGTAGCAAACTACAATTGCTTTCTATAGGCCTGTGCAGATCACATTAATGTTAATAAGAGTATGCACACACATAGGTTAGTGTCAGTTTGCAGCTTGAAGAGTCTCAAATATGCTAACTTGGGATGCTGTCCTACCAGAAAGATACTGTTTCTCATTATGAGCAATCCCATTATCTTCCCTCACTCTGCTCACAGTAGTTAACACTACACAAGGCAGAAGATGTTTGAACGAGCCTGTCTTTATACACTGTCTGTTGAATATACACCTCCTCAAAAGTCCTTGGCTTATATAATGCCAATGGCTTTGATTAAAAACAATTTATTTTAGAATTAATGATACAAAATAATAAAATAAGAACTATGTTCTTAGTTTTAACAAATGTAAGAATAACTGCTGTTTAACACACAAAAATTCCCATTAAATGAAAGCACAGCTAGCCATGATATGGTAAACATCCCATATGGTGCTAAAAAACATGTACTGTGGTGTAATAGGGCGCCTAGAACCTTGGATTAGCATCTTTATTATTTTAAATCTAAATAAGTAAATAATGTACAATTACAATTGATTGTAATCTGTTACAGAATTACTCTCCTCCAGCAAATGTTTTAATAATCGTTTAGTATTTTCGTTAGCATATATCTTTTCTTCTGGTAAAACTGAAGGAAATGGCCAGTTGAGACAGTGTGTAGTGTATGCACATGCATGCCTGTCTGGGGTGTGTATGTGTATGTGTGTGTGTGTGTGTGTGCACGCACACATGCACGTGTTGAAGAACAGTTTGTATCACTGGAATGTGCATTGTCCCCAGCTGCAAAATCAATTTATAATTTTTATTATTCTGTAAATAAATCTGAAAATTTTATTTGTTTTTTTATTTCCCCACTTTCACTGTGAACAGCCTGCAAAGTGTTTGTTGGGGTCTTTTGTGGCAAAGATGTTTAATTTCCTTTTCTTTCCATTTCCGAAGTGGACTTTGGGTAGCATATTCAGAGCTGATCTTAAAGAAAAAAATGACATTGTGTGTGTTACTGCACTGACAAGCCATAGTTTCCGGTGAATTGTCACTTGCTGAGAATACTGCTTTCTGAGGCACTTGCCTGGGATGTTATGACATTTAAATAGTCAACTTTCATTGTGTTGTGTTTTGCATTTAAAGATGGCAAAAAGCAAAACAAAAACCTCATCAGTTTGTTGTTTTCCTTCTGAGAAACTGTTTTGTAGGAACTAAAACCGCTGCTTATTAGGCTATTCTACGTCAGATGTTGATGTTTTCTATGACTTGGAGAAAGCTACATGAACTTTAGACCTCATTAGCATTTAATTAAACAATCTTTCTCTCAAATAAGTAGCCAAACATTAAATGTTCTAATATGATTCTCTTATGAATGGCTGATAGATTTATTTTTAAGATTATTAGAGACAACCTATGTGACTTGGTTCTGCCTACATTCCTTTGATTAGATGTTTTGCTCTGCTTTGAAAACACGTAGCTATTTGTCCATCCTTGTATAAGAAAAGGAACCTAGCACACTTTGTAACAAACTGATATAAGAAGTTTGTAATAAATGCTGTGAAGGGAAACCTAGTTTACCCTTTGATAGTCAACCAAATAGTCACTTGTGGCTCAACAGGTTTTGACACTTATTGGGGGTTTCCATCACACTGATTGCAAATTGCTTCATAGAGTTGTTTGGATTTAAACTACAAAGATCTGACTTTCTCAGACTGGTACTAGGAGAAGGAAATAGGAGATAAATTATAGTATGTAGATTAGTATCTATAGTAATCTAGATTATTGCCCAACTCAAATTCATTATTTTTTTCCTTTGTTTCCCCTAATAATAACCACTTTCCCCCTAATATTAGTTGCCTTTCCTAGTTTTAGACATCCCCAAAAAATCTATACTATGGGATTGGTATCAGGTGGCAGGAACAAATTAAAAATCAAAGCAAATTCTGATAGCAGTTACCTAGCCAATGTTGTCTCCTGAATCATGTTAGCATGACATGCGTTCAGCAGCCCTCTGCACCATAGGTAAAATCCTGGCTTAGCTAATATCAATGACAGAATTCCCATTGACTTTAGTAGAGCCAGAATTTCACTCCTTATGTCCCCAGTTGCCAGGATGACTGAGAGATGGAAATACAACCCACAAGCGTGTTCTCAAACTGAGGCCCCAAATGAGAAATGAGATACAGCATGAAAATACATCATGAGATAACAACCAAATATAAATACCATCACTGCAGGTAAAGAAAAAAAAAAACAGGTGATTTTGAGCATTGAGAAATACACGTACATTCAAACTAGGGCGTAAGTGGTGGAAGCAATATTGAATGATTTACATTTGATTTTATACAAGTTTATAGAAAATATTTTCCCCTAAATGTATTTGCAACTGATTAAATAGTCAATTTTTCCATTTTAGGTAAAACATCTACACCACTAGTGTAGCGTATAACCTATACACCAGGGTGATATTGAAAAATCTAATGATGTTTTACTTACCTATCAAAATTTCTAGTTTTAGACAAGTAGAATATTACAAAGCTGCTTTATGTTGCTATAAAGACAAGAGATGAACCTTCAGAAAGATGGGCAACAATGCAGCAAGGCACTTCTAATGAAATGATTTTGGGTATATGCTGAAAAAATACATTAAAAAGGGTAATTGAATCAAACGTTGGCACGGTGTGAATGAGAAGAGTCACAGCAGATAGTGCTGATGAGAGGAGTATGTCACTTCGTATTAAAACACTTTTACTTTCTTTAGACCATCAAATTATAATAGATTGTTCTTAACTGTACAATAATTTATTGGAGATAGTGACAATCACATTTAATTTGTACTTTTTAGCAAACTGCAATTTACTTTACAAAAAATCGCAAATAGATTTTCAGTAGTTCTTTATCGCTATAGTCAGCGGGCAAAGCTAAGGAGATAAAAACCATAGTGAAATGATTTACTGTAACATTCTGCGGTCATTTTAATAGTCTGACTGGAATACTATAATATTTAACAAAAATATTTGGTCATAGTTCAGCTGTATAAAGAAAATGGTGGTTAGTCTAATCAAATAACAGGTTACTTTACATTTTATCTAAAATAATAACACCATAGTATGAATAAAATGTTGCTGTAAGGGTGTGAGTCTGTGTAACTTGTGTTTGTGTTAATCAATTGAAATCCAGTTTAGACTTAAATATTGTAAGCACGCTGCAGAGAAATAACACTGAGTCTGTAAAATTATTTTCCCCCTGACATTTCAACCATCATTTTATTAATATATTAACACCGCAAACTAATTTATATCAAGGAGTTTATACTTCACTGTCAATAAGGGTGCTGTTGTGATATCCTGCTAAAGAAATTGATTTGACGACGGGAACAAAATTAGATCACTATTACATCCCTTTTATAAGGATAGAAACTAAAGTCTAGTGGAAATGTCCTCCTGTTGTTTAAAGTATATCGGTTAACAATGCAGTGTTGTGTGGGGTGACTGGCGTGAACTGCCAATTTACAAAAACAAAAGGCATACTGCTATTGACACTACAGTTCTTTTGAGGGGAGGTCTTAGTCAATTTTAAATGGACATTATCATTATTTTAAGTGGACATTGGGGGGAAAAAATGTGAAATTTACAAAGAACAAGTACAAATATTTCCTATTCAATCAAGTCATAGAATAGTTTTTAAAATATTTTTTTCCTTGTAATCAAAACATTTTAGCTTCGTGGTAATGCGTAGGAACATGAAATGTAAACTGGATAAAGACTATTGAAATTAAATAAAAATGAAACTGACTAGCTGTTCCTGTTGTCACAGCTGAGTGGCAAAAAGAAAACCAGTGGAATAAAATACTGAGAAATATAATGGATTTTTGAAAGACTTTGATTATTACTTTGAATAATCAGAGGTGCATTGGTAACTTGTAGACGTTCAGCCTTTATTATAGAGCTTGCCTTTCTAGAACATAGTAGCCTCCGTCCCAACTTTATTGTACCCTTCTACCAACATCCCATTTTGTTTGGAAATTAACAGACACCAATCGATCAAATCATAATTAGTTTTTGTTAGAACTGCATATAAAGATAAAGTATTTATTCCCGTGCCTGTGTACTCCCTTACAGTGTTAACATTATCATTTTAACTAAACCTTCTGAATAAGAACTGTTTTTTTTCTCTCCATTTATCTGTACCAATACAGATTCATCGGTTCCTTGAGGTTTTTTAGAATATCTTCCTCCAGCACTTATAAGAGCCTAGTCATCCCTTAAACTTGTTTCTGTCTCCAGCAGGAGGGGGATCCCTTTCAGAGTGTGCACAGGAGATCAAAGAAGCCCTGCGGTTGAGGGAAGACTGACACAGTTGTGTGCAGCTGCCTTCAGAGCACCCCATAAAGCAGGGCCTTTGTCACATATGCAGTGAGGTCTCTTAGCTGGCATGTAGCATGGCTGACCCCCAACTAGGATTCCGCAGTACAGGACAGATGCCAGGCTGCAATGCATTCTGGATGCCTTCTGCTTGAACTATGGGGGAGGCTCAAATTCTGAGGGGGCTGACAGTGGGTGGGGGAGCAGAGGGCCACAATCAAAGAGCTATCAGAGTGTAAGACACCTCGCCTCAGAACTCCTACTCCTTTGTCTCCAGCACTTCTCCCCTCAAATCCTTACCCCTGAGGGGCAATCCTCTGCCTATCCCCTTGTTTGGAGAGAGGAGAAGGAAGAAAGCAGACACAGCTCTGTCTCTGATTCCAACAGACAAGTGCTGCCCAGCAGGGCTCCTCTTCCCTCCAAGTCAGAGGAGAGAGAGGGAAAGGGAACACCATCCAGGAATACTGCAGGAGATGGAGCTGGCATCAGCCATAATGCCATGGGTATGCCCCTCCTCCCTGTGCCAGGAGTGGAATAGCTGAGAAGGGCCTTAAAAGGCCTTGGACAAAGAAAAAGTGCATCGGAAAGGGTGCCAAAATCTGCCTTTTCCTTCTCCATAGGCATAGTCAGCTCTACACTAAATAAAGATAAACATACCTTTGTCTGCCTTTCGTGCAAGACATCAGAGGTTTCTGCTCTGCAGTCAATGGCACTTAACAGTCTGAGTTTCTGAGACCTTCCAAAGGGCTGCAAGATGATCTGTCATTTCAACATTTCCCTAGTTTTGTTAAGAGTTGGCCATCTTAAACTAATCTTCAGTGTCGTCCAGAGGAATTGGTAGGAGGTGCCTTTTCTGATGTTACTGTTTCACTTATTTATTCAACTGACTAAAAGTTACTTCAGACTTTTTTATTTAGTCAGAATTTGGAGGGAAAAGCTGTGAAGTATGTGGTTTTATTGAGCACATTTAAATTAAAACCATTGTTTCTATGTGAAAATTCCTTTGTTCACTTCAGAATTAGTGTTCATCTAGAGGTGTTATTTGACTGGGTTTTTCTAAATGAAATGTTACCATGGTTCTGAACTCCTTCCTATTATCTTCAGTTTATCTGCTCACGGGTAGTGACAGAACAAATATTACGTGAAAGAACTAAAACTTGCTTGCTTCCTAGGTGCCTTTTCCTTAGATTGTCTGTTCCATTCAGAGGAAATGACATTATGTACTTTCACTGCACTGCAGTCCAGTTTGACAGCTCACTAGAAATAACGTATGGCACTTCTATAGTACCTTTCATTTGAGAATCTTGTAGAGCTTTTATGAACATTAATTAACTAAGCCTGACAGCATCTCTGTAGAATGAATTATTAATCCCATTTCACATACTGGAAAAGTGAGGCTCTGGGAAGGTTGCACGGACTATATTAGAGGCAGAGTTAAGAATTCAGGGCAGGAGACTTGCTAGTGTCTGTTGACTAGATTTCAGTGCCCACACCAACATGCTACATGTTGAGGTTGTTTGGATGTCATGGGGCCAAATTCTGGCCTGTAGTCAGCTTACCTTTATAAATGATCTCATCACAAGCCTTTAGTCCTTCATGATCAACCTGAAGCTGAGAGTGTGGTGTCTAATTTGCAGTTCCTTGTTTTAGTGTCACCACAGCAAGAGTCTCTAACCTGACTTGACTCCTCAATAGGGAGACCAATGAGTTCAGTAAGACCTGAGAGAGCAGCTTGCACGTATGGCATTTATTTAATTGGAAATTCATCTTCCAAGCAGTGAGTTAGTAATTTGTTTCCTTTTCATTCTACTGGTGGCACTGCTTATATTTTTTTGTTAAAGCACTACAGAAAGCATCGAGAAAATGGGAAAGTTTCCATTCTGGAAATTGTACTTTCTCACACTTTTTCTGTATCATTTCTTCAATCCTCCTATAGATCTTGAGGAGGCATATTTGGATTGTGCCAGGGAGGATGGACTAGAAGTGGGTATGTGAGGGTGAAAAAACCCATTTCCTGAAGCAGTGGACAGGCCCAGAGTATCAAGATTTGTTATTTCTCCTTTTGCTAGTGGGTGTGTGTAAGCAACTATAGTTTATGTTCCAAGGTATTGTGCTATCCCATATGGGTAGAGAGGACTATACAGAAGCTATATTTTCAATTGGGAAGAAAGTCACTTCCTTTAGACTTGGAGACAAGGCACACTGTGAGTCTGGTAGAAAAAGTGCCTATAATCATTTAGGATGAAGTGCTCCTTAAATCAAATGGTCTGTCTTCTTAGACAGAGAATTTGATAAGAAAGGCTAGAACTGCAGAAGAAAGACATTTTAAAAAGTGAAGCTATTACAGGGTTCATTACTTATATATATATATATGTTCTCCAAAATCACATGAATGGAGGGGAAAAAAAGAGGAAAAAATACTGGCTTCAGTTCAGAATGTCAATTACTACTTTTTTTTAATCCTCTTTTCACAATTTATTTGACATCTTGAACACTAGCCAAAAAAGCTATTATAACTATAAAACATATTCATTGATATAAATCTCATTAAGTTGAGCAATTTAATTAAGGTATTGACATGCTTAATTGATACGTGCAAGGAGAGACCATTTTCATATCTAATTTCCATACGCTTTCTGCTTTTAAAAAAAACTAGCTCCGTAAAAATGTTATAGATTCAGCTAAGCCCTGTCATCCCAAAGGAGCACTTGCTACCATTTACCTTGATTTAGGGCCAACTACTCTCCTAAGTAGGGCTCTATTAAATGGATCTGATGTATGCCTGACTCAAACATGCGTCAGCTTCTCTTATGATCAATAGTGGAATATTTATATTAATAAAGCATCAAGTTAATTAAATAAAATAGTCTTTTGGGTAAACTTAAGCTACTAGGGGATGGGCAAAGAATCAATATATTGTGCTATTTGAACATTAACTATGTGCCTTGAAATTTTATATTATCTAACTGAAGATGCTTGCAATGTATAAATTTGAGACTTTCAAAAGAGGCCTGTGCAGCCAGCCCATATGCCTTCTACTTAGTTTCTGTCAAGATTCACGAAAATAAACTCTGATCTGTTTTGCAGCTTTGACTTCTCCCTTCACTATATTTATGATTACCCTTTCTGTAGGGATGTGACATCCAAAAAGAGGCACTTTTACACTTAGTCCAAGTCTAAGATGGCCAGGGACAGTGTTAGTAATTTTCTACTGATAGATTTATCAAATAAGAAGCTGATAAAAAGGTCCGAACACACCTTTCCTCACTTTCTAGAAAGCATCTTATACAAGTTAAAACAGTATATAGCCTCCTTTAAAATAAGGCCTATGAGTAAGTTGCTCATGGAAGTTTTTAAATTTAGTTAAAACCTTTACATTTAACTTTCATTCCCATGTTTATTTCACTATTTTGTTATAAAAGTGAAAAACTCTTGCTGATTTAGGTGATACTGAAATTATTTCTGTAACATAGAGATGACCTTTTAAGAAAACAAGTCCCCATAGGTAACATTAGGATTTTCATATCTTTCTTTAACAATATGTTCAGGAACCAGTATGCAGTACCATAAATAGCTGTATGATGATTATTGTTTTAACTTCCACAGATTTCTCTTTAAAAGTGGACAAAGCTGTAGAAAAGTGTGCAAGAAGAAGACAACTTTTTGCAATAGAAGGTTATTAAATCAAACCACAAATTGCTATAAATTAATATTTTACCATGTGTTAGTCAGTATAACTGTGGCTTGTATGGTGGCACAGTCATCTCTGAGCCACTAAGCTGTGGGTGTAAGCACCAGATCTTTGTATGTCCTCATTCTCAATGATAACACTGCAGTGCAGTGCTAACACAGTGCCGCATTGTTAGAGGTGCCATCCTTTGGATGAGGTATTAAACTGAATTCTCTTGCTCCAGTCCCTTGTAGTTTTCCAGATCAAATTGCATCTCAGAGTGTTATTGACTGAAGTATAATAAACCCTGGGTATTATAGGTGGCCTTCCTCCTCATTCTAACAAGTTCAAATGTCCTTGTCTGCAATGCAAGTTATTGCTGTGCAAATAGTGACTGTGGTCAGTATTACCTCTGCAGGTAAGTACCTAACATATTGCTGGTTGAGGCCCTTATTTGGATAACTTATATGAATGATGCCACCTTGCATATAGACCACATTATACTGTAAACCCAAAGGGACTGAAAATTCATATACACTTTGTATATGGATTCATATGTAATATATGTTTAAGATGTCATTAGTGGAAGTTCTGTTCCAATGTGGAAGTGGGAAATGGATGTTTCCCTCTGTATTATGCTTTTCAAATGGCTAGACGTGTTTTGGGCTGTGTGGATTTTTTTTTTCTTTTATCACAAGGAATTGGAGAGAAAATGGAAAAATGGTCTCTTCAGGTGTAGCAAATTCTGTAATTTTGTAACTACCACCCTGACCCTGTCTACTGCTTGCGTATATGTACAAAATACCTGAATGGAGTGTGTGTGTGTGTGTGTGTGTGTACATATAATTATATTTATGTATAATGCTTCAACTTACTTCTCTTGAATTGGATACCCTATGACGTACTCCTTATAACTCCTACGTAACATCAGTAGCTACAGCACATATAAAACATGTTCAAAAAGATCTAGGGGCCATTCTATGTATTTATTTATTTAATTGCCTCTTTTTACTACTTTACTCAGTTTTGTAAACACCATGAAACCTATTTTCAATTGTATTGCCTTCTTTTGATAATTTCCTCACAATCCTATTCCAGTTGCATTGACAGATCATCATTTGCATGGGTTGTGATTTAGAAAGACTGAGGTAAAGATGCAAACTATCTGCAGAATGGGAATGTTCTTCACACACACACACACACTCTCTCTCTCACTCACATACATACACACACATACACACACACACAGGGTCAGATGGGTTTATGTAATAAAACACCTTGTGGGTAAGACGTGGGTTTATAGTTCTTGGGGTGTCCTTCCAGGAGTTCACAGATTGATTCTCAAAAGAGGTGAGTGATTGTGTCAGAGCTCCGGTAAGAGCAGCTTCTTTGAATAATTCTACTTTTTTTTAACTGAAATATGGAGCTGTAGTGCAGAAATTCCTGTAGCATCCGGTTTGGCCAGGAGAGTAGATAGTTGGCATCGGAAAGGTTGACCATTTCAACCTTAATTCATTTATTTTCTCCATACAGTTGACTGAGGTATCCTTCAGTTTGTCCCTTAACTGTTCTCTTTCAAGATGAGTAGCTGGAAATAAAGGTGTGATAATATATAGCAGACTGAAAACTTTCAATGTCATATAAGTGTATGTTCAATATTTGAACTAAGTACTTAAAAGAGAAAAATAATAGTTGAAGGTAATATTTACAGTACAAATGTATTTATCAATAGCCAGAAGATCCTAAAAATGTTTAGTATCAATTAATGGATGTTTTTAATAAGATTAGAAAGCCAGTTACGAACTGTTCAAAATATATATGAGGACGAAAAGTGTGCTACAGAACAAACACAACATAGAAGACAAAATTATACAATACTGAATTTTACAAGTAGCTATGCTACAAGGTACCTTGCTTCCAAAGCTTAGAGAACACAGCTCCTACTAAATTAGTTTACTTCTTGGGTAGAAACTAGAAAATAATTTTGAGTCTCTTTGAAGTTGTATTGATTTTATTGAAAGAATGTTCTGGGATAATTTCTTCAGTTCAGAGGTTTCTACTCTCTAAATGACTACCAACAAAAGGCTAAAAATTGTCTCAAACAGCTACAATACAGCTTAAATTGTTCATATTTTCTTGAAATCTAACATGCAATTGGAACTGGCCAGCACCTAAGGATCTGGTATCTGGGGTGATGGGAGCTCTCTTGCTGCACATTTGCAGAACACTTTTCTTTCAAAGTGCAGAAGAGTGTATTTGAAGGTAAAATGAACCATTCATTTATATACACACTGGTTTTCTTTTGAACCATTCAATCCTTTCTGCTGTTTATATGCAGGACCTCTTGACTGACTGGCCACTAAAGCTGATCATTTACCAGTTTTGTTCTTAACTTCAGGGATTTTGCTAATTAAAAGCCAAGAACTGTTGGTATGAGTAGGTTTTTTTTCAGGCTCACAGAGCTAGAGTGGAAGTTAAATTGACATTTGTACTGAAATTCAAACACATCCAGGGATGATGACATCGAATTGCTTTGGGACTTGAGGATCTTTGTGATTCTCCTGTTGTTTCTTATAATATAGAAAGACGAAACAGGAACATGTGGACTTCTCCTGCTTCCCTCTTGAAGTCTGTCACACAGGGGGGCCTCCTCCCTCTCCCCACTCAGCCATCAGCTTCTTTTATGCTTAATTTAATTTTCTGAGCTGACATTGTCAATCTGAAATCCAGTAACATGTTTGACAGTGACTCAGAGGAAAGTCGAGTTCATTTCTGGAAGTGGCTTTATGTAAATAAATCCTCTTGAAGAGCTCTGAAGCAAGACATTTGCTGATTAATCGGAGTAGTGCCCTTGCTCCTTGTCTTCTTCAGGACTAAAGCTTGAAACGTGTAACAAGAGCCTTCTCTTGTTGTTTTAAATAATATGCACGTACATCTTCCTTCAATTAGTGTGTGTGTGTGTGTATTAGGAGAGTGGAACCCTAATGTGAACTATTGAATCCAATGTAAAAGTGGAGTCTTAACTGTGCAATGGAGACAAAGTGGAAGCAAGGCTTTCATAGTAGAATAATATTTGATTTATTTCATACTTTTTTGTATGTCTAATTTTTTTCCCCGTCTTTCCTTCACACAGCTTTTCATATAAGTAACTGAATGCTCAGGCATCAGTTGCAAGCTAGACTTGCTATGTGCATAAATGGCAAGGAAGTTAGTTCTGGGAGAGTTGCAAGTGTTTGGATGACTTGCCTTGATTTTCCATGTACCTTACTTCATTCCCTAAATATTACTATATCTCCTGGATAGAAGCTCTACCAAAGTATTAAATTAACAGAATATTCAATAAAACTCTTCTTTTCATCCAGTATCAGCACCAATAAGCCATCACGTTTGACTGCAGAGAAGACCTAGTGCAAACTCTCAGTTGCTTTGGTGAAATGGTCACAGTTAAGTTTGTTACCTATCTTCTGCAGTTTTGGAGAAGTGCATTAGAAATGCATTATTAGCTCTTGGACCTCTAACATAGTGAATGCCAATGAAAATGAGGTAGGATCAGAGGCTAAAATAGGGAAAGAACAAGTTACAATATTACTTACACAAGTTACAAGCCTTCAACTCATCAGCGCTTGATGAAATACATCCTAGAATACTCAAGGAGCTGAATGAGGAGATATCTGAGCCATTAGCAATTATTTTCGAAAAGTCATGGAAGACGGGTGAGATTTCAGAGGACTGGAAAAGGGCAAATATAGTGCCAATCTATAAAAAAGGGGAATAAGGATAACCCAGGGAATTACAGATCAGTTAGCTTACCTTCAGTACCCAGAAAGGTAATGGAGCAAATAATTAAGAATCAATTTGCAAATGCCTAGAAGATAATAAGGTGATAAGTAACAGTCAGCATGGATTTGTCAAGAACAAATCATGTCAAACCAACCTGATAGCTTTATTTGACAGGGTAACAAGCCTTGTGGATAGCGGGGAAGTGGTAGATGTGGTATATCTTGACTTTAGTAAGGTTTTTGAAACTGTCTTGCATGACCTTCTCATAAACTAGGTAATACAACCTAGATAGTGCTACTATAAGGTGGGTGCAAAACCGGTTGGAAAACCATTCACAGAGAGAAGTTATCAGTGGTTCACAGTCAAGCTGGAAGGGCATATTGCGTAGCGTCCCGTAGGGATCAGTTCTGGGTCCGGTTCTGTTCAATATCTTCATCAGTGATTTAGATAATGGCATCGAGTATAAAGTTTGTGGATGATACCAAGTTGGGAGGGGTTGCAAGAGCTTTGAAAGACAGGTTTAACCTTCAAAATTATCTGAACAAACTGGAGAAATGTTTTGAAGGTAAATAGGATGAAATTCAATAAGAACAAATGCAAAGTACTCCACTTAGGAAGGAACAATCAGTTGCACACATACAAAATGGAAAATGACCATCTAGGAAGGAGTACTGCAGAAAGGGATCTGGGGGTCATGATGGACCACAAGCTAAATCTGAGTCAACAATGTAACACTGTTGCAAAAAAAGCAAACATCATTTTGGGATGTATTAGCAGGAGGGTTATAAGCAAGACATGAGAAATAATTTGTCCACTCTACTCTGTGCTGATTAGGCCTCAACTGGAGTATTGTGTCCAGTTCTGAGTGCCAGATTTCAGGAAAGATGTGGACAAATTGGAGAAAGTCCAGAGAAGAGCAACAAAAATGAATAATGGTCTAAAAGACATGAGGAGATAATGAAAAAGATGGGTTTGTTTAGTTTGGAGAAGAGAAGACTGAGAGAGGACATAACATTTTTCAAGTATATAAAAGATTGTTAGAAAGAGCAGGGAGGAAAAATTGTTCTCCTTAACCTCTGAGGATTAGACAAGAAGCAATGGGCATAAATTTCAGCAAGGGCAGTTTAGGTTGGACATTAGAAAAAACTTCCTAACTGCCCTGGTGATTAAGCACTGGAATCCCCATCACTGGAGATTTTTAAGAGCAGGTTAGACAAACACCTGTCAGGGATGGTCCAGATAATACTTACCCCTGCCATGAGTGCAGGGAACTGGACTAGATGACCTCTTGAGGTCCCTTCCAGTTCTATGATTATTTTAAACACATG
This sequence comes from Trachemys scripta elegans, assembly GCF_013100865.1. NCBI lineage: Eukaryota > Metazoa > Chordata > Testudines > Emydidae > Trachemys > Trachemys scripta. Next base: position 29,318,137 of record NC_048305.1, on the reverse strand, counting down.
TGCAAGCTGAAAGAGGAACTATTTCAAGAAGCATTAGCACAACGGATGGTTAGCATTCAGGCATCCTTCATACCAAGATAAAAGAGCTCCTATCTCTTTGTACTATACTATGATATATACCACACTGAAAATCTTTTCCACCACACCTTATACTTCACAAAAAAAGCCAAGAGGTATTGAGTGATAAACTTTCTGTGAGTCTAATGGAGTTCTCAAGGTGTTTGTGCCTGCCTCGGTAATTTTGAAAGGGAATGACTGAGGTAACGCTTCAATGAATCTTTGATCTTATGTATGTGAAAATATTGGAATGTGATTTGTAAAGTTCATGTAGCCTCAGTGATGAGTGCACAGATGTTAGGCCTGATTCTCCTCTGTGTTACAACGGGTGTAATTGAGTAGTATATGAGACTCGGGGTTGAATTAATGTTGTCTGGCATATGAAAGCAGAATCTCTTCCTTATACAGTTACTTTTTATGAGAATACCCCCAACAGGATAAGCCACATGAGATCATATATCTTGGTCTATTAAGTCTAAATATCATCTCCACATAGAACGCATGATTAAAAATACAAAAATGTTTGAAAGGTTTGTAGTTAAATACCATTTCATATTTGGTATTAATTGTTTCCACTAGCACCCACTATTTGCTATACCCTCCCCAAACACAGTCCTTCCCCTTACAGTATGAACTATATCTAGTTACATGCTCAGTATTTCACAACAGCTTTCAGGAACTACGTGATTCACAGCCGTTAAAATGTAAAGGTAGAGTCACGAGAGAGAAAAAAATAGAAGCTGGACAAATTTATGAGTTGCATTGTATGACAGGATTGTTTGTGATGGTGGGGGGCAGGGCTCAACAGCCCTTGCGGGGACATGCTGTTTTTTATCTTATGTTCCTAAGAGGTCATGCCTCAGGGTTTCAGCGGGTCACTGGAGGAGTCAGGAAGGGATTCCCTCCTACCCCCAGTGTGTTTTGGTTTTGTTTCCTTCCTCTGAAGTATCATGGGTGGCCACAGCTGGAGAGAAGACATTGGATGGGGTGGACCCGCACGCTGAGGTGGCTCTGAGCACTCTCTCTCCTGCCTTACCTGTCTGGTTCTTGTTCACATGCTCAGGGTATAACTGATCGTCATATGTAGGGTTGGGAAGGAAGTTTCTCCCAGGGCTGATTGGCAGTGACCTTGGGAGATTTCCACTCTGCTACATACAATGCAGGTCACTTGCTGGGATTATCTCAATTAATTACCTGCCGTTGTGGGGGCCGCGGGCATTGGTGCACCTCAGTCCCTCCTGTTAGAACAGTTCAGTCTCCTGCAGCTGTAATACATTGGTCTAATTTTGGTTGTTGGGTTTAGTGTGTGGGTGCTGCATGGTTTTAGTGGCCTGTGATATACCAGAGGGCAAACTAGATGATCTGGTGGTCTCTTTTGGAATATGACTCTCAAAATAGTATGAATGAAATCAGAGGCAAGATACAAAAAACCCTTTCTAACGTAACTTCCCTGGAACGTCCCTGTGCTAATCTGCAGGGTTCACTTGAGATACTTCAGCAAAAGGTATTATAGGTTATCATCTGATTTTAAATAATTCTGTTACATAACGAGTAATAACATTGGGCTGTTGTAGAACCCTCTCATATTGATGTCCTTTTTGCCACAGAATAGCTGGGACAAGGGGTTGGGGTGGGGGCTCCAGCTGCAGTTGTGGGCTCTGGGGTGGGGCCAGGGGTGAGGGGTTTGGGGTGCAGGAGGGGTTGGGACAGGGTGTTTGGGGTGGTGCGGGTTCCAGAAGGGAGTTTGGGTGCAGGAGGGGACTCCGGGCTGGGGCAGGGGGTTGGGGTGCGGGAGAGGGTTTGGAGTGCGGGGTCCCGGTGGCGCTTTCTGTGGCTCCCGGGAAGCGGGTACCAGGTCCCTGCAGTGCCTAGACTCATGGGCGGCTAGTGAGACTCAGCATACCCCAGAGGCGCCACCCCCGCAGCTCCCACTAGTCGCGGTTCCCAGCCAATGGGAGCTGAGGAGCCGGACTTCAGGGTGGGGGCAGCGCGCAGAGCCTCCCTGGCTGCCCATGTGTCTAGGGACTGCAGGCTACCGGGAGCCTCACAGAGCTAGGGCAGGCAGGGAGCCTGCCTTAGCCCTGAGTCCCCGCTGCGCTGCTGACTGGACTTTTAATGGCCCAGTTGGTGGTGCTGACCGGAGCCGCCATGGTCCCTTTTCAACCGCGCGTTCCGGTTGAAAACCAGATTCCTGTCAACCCTACGTCCACTTAATAAATAATTATTTATTTTCTTTTTTACAATCCCAGAGACTTGCATGTTTGCTTTACCTACAAATTAAATGATAGGCCCCTCCCCTAAAAAGTCCATGATCAAAGAGGCCTAGCCTGCAGATTGTGAATCATGCAAATACTTTTTATTCCTATGATCTCAAAGAGACTAGTCTCATGATTCAAGGTTTACAGAAATCCGGATTAAATCCACATTAAGAAATAATATTATGGTTAGATTAGTCCATACTAAAGAAGAATATTGTATATGTATTGGGCATGGCTGACTCAGGAGCTGTATTTCTTTGAAGGATATTATGAAAGTGCACAGTTTTCTTTTCTGTTAAAATTTTAATGCTAACGTCATAAAAAATAAGACACACAACTCAACAAAGGATAATTAAAGGTCCAACCCTGTTCCTATGGAAGTACAACTGGGCCCCTAATTAGATTTGCAAGGGTGACACAGTTGAATTTTAGTATTCAACATATTTCCAATGCTGCTTATCTCCTAAAAGTAAAGAATAATCAATTTTTAAAAAGATATGAAACATCTTTTTTCCCCCCCTTTAAGGGAAGCATACAACCTGTGCTTTATGAGGTATTATTTTGTTCCATGTAGAACAAAGGAGAGCGATATTGCTTACTGACTTTTATTTAGAATTTGTTGTAAGTGTAGGCTGTTTTTCCCCCTAATACAATTCAGTAAAACAGCTGAATAGTATAGATATTACTCCTCTAATGATCTTGAGAAAGAAAGCAGGATTTAAAGCACCTATGTTGTTGGTTTTCCTTTCTTTATTAAATGTTAATATCATAAAGGCAGCAAGAGACCTGTAAATTCTTACTGTTCCCCCAGCAATGGAATATTTCTAGAAAGTGTTGGGAAATTATTTCTCTTCCCATTGATGTCAGTACATTGGTCCTAGCTCATTGAGCTGAATGTAGTTTATTTTGACTAGGTAGCTCTGTTGTAATCTTGCTTGGCCAAAGGAAGCTGTGTAATGGAAATGCATTAATAGAAATCAGTGATTTGTAACTAGGACATATGCCTTATTTCATTTTGCTTTGACAGTGACTCTATTGCAAATATATGGCAATGCCTAAACCACTAATAAAATAGATTTACTTAATAGGATAAATTCCTATTAAAGTTCACATCAAAAAACTACCGTGTACTATTTTGCTACTGGAAAGTCCTTCTTGCCATGATAGATAAGGCTAGGATGTAACTAGCATGAAAATTAAGTAGCCAAGAGAAGGTGCTTCTTATTGGTCAGGGTCTGTATCATCTCTTTTGGGACCGTTCTCCTCCATGTATTTAAAGCACTTCCCACTATGTGCATAAATAAGAGTCCAGTGTTTTTTGGTAATGGTCTGTTACTGCTCCTGCGTATTCACTGAAGTTGGATGTTAAGAGAAATAGATTGAAAGTGAAATTGTACATTTGGGGTGGAGGGCTGTGTGTGTGTGTATAAATTGCTAAATGTTAACAGGTAACAAAATATACAAGTTATATGTTTGATTGCTTTAAAAGGACTGAGCTGTACAAAGTATTTTCTCACCAGCGTTCATTGCTATTGTAGTATTTGAGGAGAAGGGTAGGGAGAACTTCATGAATAACTATAAAAGCCAATTATGAAGAACAAATATGGTTCCTAAAAGGGACATCACTGTGTAGTTTACTCACATTACTTAAAAATAACAAATGTTTTGGTAGATTTAAAATTTAATTTATTTTTGTCTTGGATGCATCGGAGGTTCCTCTGCAGTGTTAGTAGCCCAGAAATTTGCAGCATTTTCCTTAGTGCACAGGAAGTGGATAGCGAAACCAAGTGATATTTTTTTGTGGTTGAAATGAGCAAAATACAAAAAAATCAACAAGCCCCATAATTGGTGTAAAGCAAACTAAAATTAAAACATTGCACTTTTAATACTCTACAGTGGTTTTACTAAACTCTAACATTATGTGCTGAGTGGTCCCATTAAGTACACTGCCCACTGTGTAAAATTAAGCATGCATATAAGCCTGTGTGAGATTGGAACCCTGGGTAAAGATTTTTATTAAATAATGATTTTTTAATTTGACCTTGGAGCAGGAGAAGGCTATTGCTGAAAAAAACATTGGCGCCTTTGATTTGTCTTTTCTTGGCTGTATGTTAATCCCTTCCCCCACCTCCAAGCTCAGTATATATTCAATATTTCAGTCCTTAAAGAATGCACTTGTGTGCTGCCTTGGGTTTATGCTTTGTAGAGCATTGTGTGAATGTTGAGTATAGAGCCAATATTGATTGTGCCACAATAGAACCAACAGCAATGAAGAAATACTAGTGTGCATCCTCCAGCCGCTGGTTTAGCAGTAGTATATGAGTAGCAGCATATGTCTATGTATTTGCGAAAGTGTCACAATGTTTCTATTAGGTAGCTTGCAGCTATATTCTCTCGTTTTAATAATGGGGCTTTCTCGGTAGTTTCTTAGAGAGTGTTGCCCTCCAGCAGTATTATTTTTAGTAAGAACAACAATAATCTTTAATAGTTCAGTGTACAAACCAGAGAGAGAACCCACTCTTGTCTTATACATCTGAGTCACTGCTGATGTCTGTGCTTTCTCTACGGCAGTGATGGCAAGTTTTGTCTGCCTTCATCAAAGCCGAGGTGACACTATAATGCTTGCTGCTTCCACAAAGTAACAGTCACAATACTGTACTACTTAAGATCTTGTCATGTAACCACATCACCAGTTAGCCTCTTACATACTTTCTTAAAACATGAAGACAGGTGCAATTGCTTTTTCATGATGCTTAACTATTATCTTTTTTGCTTGACATTTATTAGTATCATAGAGTCATTGTGTTTCACTGATGGTAGAGGAGCTGACATGAGTTCTGGGTTTGCCATGGGTCACTCATACTGCGGTCGCAGTAAGCAAACTTGGCCTTAATTGCTGTTCCAAGCTGGAAAATGCTACATGCCAGAAGCAAATCTGGCATGCTTACAGGACAGGGGCCAAAAGCATATGACTTATTCTAAAGAGCTGGCTATATGATTTGTTAACTCACCTATGAAATGGGGTAACATTGCTTGCCCACCTCATACAGGAGCTAGAAGATTTGTTAATAGTAGTGTTTATACAATAACAGCATCTAGCTGTTAAAAGGGCTAAGTATTATTTCAGTCTTGCAGAAATTATTGTGAAAAATACATCCAGCCATGAAAAATCTGCTGAATCATCCATACCATAAACATCAACACAGACACCTCATCATTTGTATCATGTGACCTTGATGATTGGGCTTGTGTATGTGTCTCACACAGACAGACCTTCTTGCAAATGTACACTTAGCACCTGTTTGTCATACGCATCAGAAACCCACCACACCATTCACTCGCTACCCAACTCTCCTGACTCTCACACCCACTCATCTTCTGAGTCAGTGATGTCTCCATTCACTCACAGTTCTCGCTGACTCGTCACAAAAAAGGACTGGAATCTTCTGTTTCCTTTCTTACACCTGGAAGGGTTCTGTTGCAATGGGGGGAGAGAAAGAGGCCGGTTCAGGCTGCAGGGTGTCAGAGCACCAGTGCTCTAGCGTTGCCAATGCCCTGTAATCAGGATTTGACTGATGAACAAGAAGAAACTGCAGCACTGAGAATGGAGTCAGTGGCAGTGCACACTGGAACTGTCGTGATGGTGCCGAGTTTGATTATGGTTTTGATTTAGACTAGATTTGAGGAACTTTGATCTGTTGCAGACTAACAAAATCTTCAGGAGATGCCCAGACTTTCTTGAGGATGTAGAGGCCACAGGCCAAGAATGGTCAATCTTTGTTTTTGAAACACTTGTTACAGTTGTAACCAAGCAAATGTCTCTCTCTTTTCCTCCCCGTGTCTTGCCTTCTCTTATCTTTTCTTCTCTTCCATTCCCCCTTCCTTCCCCTCTTGGCAGTCCCTTTACTTGACTAACATTGGCCTTTCTATTCTCTCATAATCTGGACATTCTGAGTGCAAGAACTCTCTTCTCTGCAGCTTCTGCCTTCTGAAAGAGCCTTCCTTTATCCTTGTCCACCTCGCTGATTCAAATTTTGTATTATTATGTGTTTCCTGAGATCATACCTTTTCTCCCTTGATAATACTTGGTAATTTTTCTCTGTCTGTAACTATTTAACTCCATAAATGCATTGTTTAATTCTGAGGGTACATTTACACTGCAATCAACCCCCCCTAGCTGGCCCAGGCCAGCTGATTCAGGTTCCTGGGGCTTGGGCTTAAGGGGCTGTTTCAATGCAGTGTAGATGTTGGGTTTGGTCAGCAGCCTGAGCTCTGGGACCCTCCCACCTTACAGGGTCCTAGACCCCAGGCTTCATCCCATGTCTGAAAGTCTACAGTGCAGTGAAACAGCCTTGCATCCCAACCCCTGCGAGCTCGAGTCAGCTGGCAAGGGCCGGCTGCAGGTGTCTAATTGCAGTGTAGGCATACCCTAGAGCATTTTGGAATGGTGTTTATGTGAAACATGCTGTAGAATATAAAAGTATTTCTAAATTATACAAATTGCATGAGCAAGTTATAGCAGTACTTGATCTTTCCCAAGGTAGATCAGCCTGTCTCTAGTCTGGAATGTAAAGAAAAAAATTCTGATAATGGTCACAAACATTTAGCAGATCTTTGCCTGCACAAAAACCAAAGAGTTTGCTTTTACAACAAACACACAAACAAATGTCTGAAATGACCGATTATTAACCAGATAACAATGGTACATCTGGATATAGTTAATTCTTGCTTTTGTAATCTACTAACACTATAATTCTCACACACAACACCATGTATTTCACCCCATTTATCAGGAAAGCTTTAATACCAGTGCACTGTATTGATTCCCTGAATTACAAAGATGTCATGATATTTACAAATTATGCAGTTATTGTTCATTATCAGAGTATGTAATATTGGAACTAGTGAGAACATTTTCATAAAATAAAAATATTGATTGAAAACAGAAAGAAAAATGTCAAGACAAACTCTGCGATTATTTCAGCCAGCTCTACTCAATATATTGAACCACAAATAGTCAAAAATTTATTTTCTTTGTGTTGCTTTTTTTGGATTCACTTTTCCATGGCCATTTTCTCTTATACCTTTATTCAGCCAAGGAGGACGTGATAGTGGCAGCTTCTTCTCTCCTTCTTTCTACCACTATCAATCAGACAGGAGATTAGAAAGTAGATGTCCTATCAACTTGCAGAATGCAGCCTGGGAAAGAATATAGAGTATAGAGGGGATGAGTTCTTCTGAGTTTCAACTGTTCCATTTACTTGTATCAAAAACCGGAAATGCTTTGTAAAGCCAGTGCATGATATCATTTGCACTGAGAAATACAGCCAACCACTGTAATCTTTGTGATCTTTATGAATAAAGCAAGTGGCTTGCCCATTGGAGGAATTAGTTAATTTGCACTATCAAACCCACCTACAGTCCAGTCAGTCTATGTTTGGCTCAGGTTTTTATTTCAGCAATCTAAAAGTGTCATTGTATGTTGGCTTTACTGCCTTATTGCAATGGAACAATGAGATTGTGGATAAAACAAAGTAACCCAGATTTTTCCTTTTTTTTAAATGTATTGGAACTTCATGATTCAGTTTACACTCAGTAACAGATCACAAAAGATGTATGTTGGGCTGAGAGCCATGTGTTCTTGATGGCGTATGTCTTGGCGTATGTCTACACTACACCTAAAAACTTGTGGCTGTCCTGTGCCAGCTGACTTGGGCTCGCGGGCCTCAGATTGCAGGGCTGTTTAATTGCAGTGTAGACATTCAGGCTGGAGCTGGAGGCTGAGCTCTAGGACCCTGTGAGGTGTGAGGGTCCCAGCACTCAGATTGTAACCTAAACCTGCAAGACTACACAGCCATTAAACAATCCTGCAGCCCAAGCTCCCGGAGCAGGAGTCAGCTAGCAAGGATCAGCCGTGGGTGTCTAATTGTAGTGTAGACATACATTTAGAGTGTGTGCATATCTAAACTATGCATTCTAGGCAGAAGAGGCAAATCAGATACTTTATTAAATGTTACTGTATTTGGTGGGGTCCTTTACTTCAGCTTAGAAAGAGGAATCGTAAAAGAGCAGCATTAAATAAATATTTATCAATCCAATTTCTTCTCAGTCAGTTCTCTATTTAAAATGAGTCTTTTTAATGTTAGTGTCTGTACATACAAGAAAAGGTTGGCAGGTAACTCTTCGGCATGCAAAAAATTAAAATAACAAAAGGGAGAGAGAAAAACCAAGCATGTCAATGTATGTGTTTTTCATCAGCATGCATCTATTTTACAATGACATTGTAATGTAAATGCTACTTTTTAAGCAGCTAGTTAGATTTTTTTTAGATCTTCAGTTTAAGTTTAGGATCTTGTCGTATGAGTGTGTGAAGAGCCAGTGTTTCAATTTACTGATTTATTTTATTCTTCCATTGTTGGCAAGTAAATAAAAAAAAAATAGACCTGATATCTGTTGCTGTGGAAGGCACTTGAAATCGCACTTTCAGTGCACCCAGGGAGTGTTAAAGCAGGAACCTAGAAAACAGCACTTTAGTCAAGGCAATAGAGCCACTTAGTGATGCTAGTGGGTTTTTTTGTTTTTGTTTTCCGCAATCCTTTTATTAAAGCCCTTGCATTTCCTATTTCAAGCATTATGCTTGCAAATAGAGTAAATCTGTGTCCAAAGCATTTTAATAAGTTATGAGTAAAATAAAAAATAAAAACGTATTGATGCATGCCAAGGGTTGAGTCTAGTCTAGACTTCTGGATTTGGTCAGCTAGCTGCTGTGCCTCTGAGTCACAGTCCACCTTAGCCAAGCTGCTTTATAATGTGCCTCTATTTTCCCATCTGCGAAATGAGGAGAATATCTGAATTCCTCAAGGGTGTGTTGCTAGAATTAATGTTGGTAAAAGCTGTTAGTTACCTAACCCTAGTGTCAACCTTTGTTGCTTCCTTGGTTTCATAGTTTCTCCCCTGGCACATGTTACTCAGCATTTAGCAACACCCGTTGCTGGGAAAAGATGGTTTCCCCCATGCCCTGATTTGGCTCCAGTAACTCTTTACTCTTCAGCACTTTTCCTTCAAAGTTGCAGAGTTTGTTTCCTTGAACAGTAGCTTTCAAACTTTCCAGACTATTGTACCCCTTGCAGGAGTCTGATTTGTCTTGTGTACCCCCAAGTTTCACCTCAACTCAGTTGTTTACAAAATCAGACATAGAAATACAAAAGTGTCACAGCACACTATTACTGAAAAATCGCTTATTTTCTCATTTTTATCATATAATTATAAAATAAATCAATTGGAATATAAATATTGTACTCCCATTTCAGCGTATAGTATATTGAGGAGTATAAACATGTCTCATGTTTGTAGTTTTTACTGACTTCGCTAGTGCTTTTTACGTAGCCTGTTTTAAAACTAGGTAACTATCTAGATGAGTTGATGTGCCCCCTGGAAAACCTCTGTGTACCCCCAGGGGTATGTGGACCCTTGGTTGAGAACCAATGTTCTTGAGGATCGACGGGTGAAACTTTCACATTCAGCAGTAGATCTCCTAATAAACCAAGATCTATTAAAAACGGAGAAGGTGGAGTAAAACAAAAAGAAGCAATATGCTTAACATGTCTAAATTTATACATCTTATAATCTAACCTAGATAGTTTAGTTACAGACCGAGGTCTTGTTTACACTGTGGGAGTACTTGCCAAGAGCGGGTAAATTCTTGTGTGCACCAATATGTCATGCACTAGCTGGTTCATGTAGACCCTGCTGGTGTGCATTAAAAGTTCCCTACTGTGTGTTAATATACTGTTTGAAACAGGACTACATAAATGCACACTCACGAGTATTTAGTATGCACCAGCAGGGTCTAAATAGGCCAGTTAGAGCGTGACACGGTGCACATTTAGCCCAGTGGTGTGCACTCCTGCATTGTGTACAAAAGGCCAAAAACAATCTTACATGTCCCAAGAACAAGTCCTGGCTGTGTTCTTGTCCCCTCTGAATTCCTACCTCACGCAGTCCAGTACCGTCTCTCCTAAACAACGTGCCCCTGTACAGGACAGAATGCATGTCCAGACACTTCTTCCTTGATCTAAGGGAAGCGCCTCATTCTCCTAACTAGTTTTTTCGTCTTATCTGCAAAAACACTAAGGTTTTGGTCTTGCTGCTTTCTCTCTGAGATGGCCCATTGAGGATACGCTGTTTAATATCTGGCTTTCAGAGGCTCAACAGCACATCTTAGAGTTCATGTTTCACAAACCATCACATTGAGTGATATTTGATGGGCCGTATGTGTTGTCTACACGGTGTGGATTGTTTTGTGTTTTTTTGGTCTAAAGATGAAATTCATTTCACTTAACTTCCTTGGTGATAAATTATAAATTAGAGACTCTGGTTCATACCCTCTGTTACACTCTTTGAGATAGGTGGATAAAAACTACTGTGTAAGGATTCAGGACTGCATTATGATTAATAATTTATTTGTTATTTTTATTCCAAAATTCTAATCAATCTTTTATTTTGTGATAGTTCATTTTAACTATTTTTCCATAGTTTCTGCTTACAAATAGTTATTCATTTTTTTTGTTTGCTAGTTTTGTTTTTTTCTGTTTTGGGTTAATATTCACAAGAGAGCTTTTGATGCTTCCTTCGTTACGGAACAAAATAGCAGTGGAGATGAAATAAAGTGAAACGAAATAAACTGTGAGACCAATTGGCTAGAACTCAGCTTCTATACATTATAGACAGATTTTGTAAAGTGTTTTGGATGGATCTGGTGGTAGTTTATTTGCTTATGAAAGGTGCTTAACAATAATTTGGCATATTGTTATCAAACAGAGATAAACACACTATTCGTAACCATCTCAAAAAGGCAAGCTTATAATTGTGAAAGGGCAGTTACATAAAATGAAGCATGCAGCACTGAACTTTTTCTCCATGCTGCATCAGTAACACCATTAAAGCTGTCAGTTTGTCAGATCACTGGAGGTATTTATGAAATCAATACACAATCCTAGAGATTTATAGAGGCAGTATTGTTAGCCAGAGGAGAGTCTCAATGGAAAATAAAATTAATACAATTTACAAGCAGATTGTCATAGAAAATGGATGAATTTCCTACAGTCTCCTGTTTTTACTTGTCTGCAGAAAATGCTTAGGCATGGGGAGAAAGCAGAAGGTAATAGCATAAATTAGCCTGGTTAGTCCCTAATATTGTTAGAAGAATTGCTTGAAACCAGGATTTTGTTTTTGAAGGTGATTGAGGCAATGTGTAATAAAAATCTTGAACAAAACATTAAAGTATGAATTACGGCTTTTTTTGTTTTTTTTCTGGATGTATTTGATTTGGTCTCATAATTTCACGACGCCGAGCCCTTTTTATTTTGTTCTGCGTCCTTCTCTTGCTTTCAACCCTTATTTCTTTTTCCACATCTTAATCACACTTTGCCACTCTTTCACCAGCAACAATAGCTCTCCCATGTGGTCTTTCACACACCAAAGCCAATTGTTCTAGGGGAGGTGTTGTGAAATCAGTTTTCTACAAGATTTACGTTCATGTGGGTCTGAAACATCCTTTGCTTTGTTCTTCTATCTATAGTGGTTGCGGATTTGTTTGTCTGGGATGAAGGTCCATCCTCAAACAACTGATTTTTTTGTCATTGGCAAGTAGCAGAAGAAAGGAGAGGGGGAGGAAGGGCAGACAAATTGGGAAGGAATTTGGATCTAGTTTGAAAAAGAGTCTCTTGTATACAACATCTTTTCGATGGTGAGAGTCTGAGTGAACAATTGTCTACTACAAGAATTTGGTGTAGACTAGATGACTGGTATAAATTGAATTAGTCTGATGTCAAGGACATAGCCCCCCACCCCTCTCTCTCTCTCTCTGCCTGACAGCAAACAGAAGAATGCCCTCGGTGACATGGCTTGACCTGGAACATCAGCATGGGCTTTTGTGAAATGCTCTGATTCCAAGACTGACATTCAATAAAGCCAATTTGGTAGAGACTGGATTGGGATCTCACAGCAATACACAATTTCTTTTATTAAAAGAAAAAGATATCTAGTGGCATATCTTATGTTTGTTGCCACTTACTTTTAATAATCATTTGAAAACCAGACTTCTGGTCTCATGCCAGGGCAAATTCCTTTTATCATAACGAATGTTTTAACACAACATAATGATCGCACAAACTGATAGAATCTGTAGTATGCTGTCCTGGCCATGTTCCCTCCTCTCTTTGCTCCTATTTTCTTCCAATCCCTTTGCTTCTGCCCTTTCTCCAACCCCTCCCTCCCATTCCTTTCCTCTCCTCACCCACCCCTCTTCTCCCCTGTTCCTATTCATTTGCTCCTAATCTCTCCCCCCCCACCCCGCCCCACCCCGCTTTGTTTCTTTGCATTTGAATCAAGTCGCCTATTTCTCCTTGCTGATTGGGTGCCAGCATGGGGAGCATTGTGAGTACCAGAGAGACAGTCTCCTTGCTCTCAATTCCAGTGCCCATTGCCAGGAGGAGCAATCTCACAGGAAGTCTTGCTCAGCCTTATGTTCCCGGGATGAGCCAACCTCAGTCACGGTCTGGAGATGGTACATGCACAGTCCAGTTGCGTGTAATAGCTGTGAGGGAATGGAGCATGCTCCATGCAGATCGAATCTTCAGAGAATGTAGCTGCCAGACTCTTAAGAAACATCTCCTGAGAATGTGTGAATGGTAGTTTTCAGAGGTTCATGGCTTGTTGGCCACATTTGGGTGAATTTTTCTGGACATCCAAATCTCTGACACTAGAAGACCCCTTCCATATTTCCAGTTTATTGCTCCTAAGCCTAGAGGCTCTGGACCTTCTCAACAAAACAGTTGTAAGAATTTTTAATCATGTGCAAAAAACTTATTTCCCCTTAATCTTGTTCCTGTAAATGGTTGAACAATTTTAACTAAAACATCCCTCAGAATTTCAGCCTGAGGCAGGGACCTAGCATGAATAATTTCAACACAAACTGTTTGGCAAAATAATAAGCAAATGAATATGGGTTTTTATAAGGTATGTCTACACAGTTACTGGGAGTGAGTATCACAGCCCAGGTCAACAGACTCATGCCAGCAGGGCTCAGGCTAGCGTGTTAAAAGTAGCCATGGAGATGTTTTGATGTTCAGGCTTGGGCTGGAGCATTGGCTCTGAAGTTCACCCTTTTTGGAGGCTTCAGAACCCAAGCTCCAGCCTGAACCAGAGGGTTCACATTACTATTTTTAGTGCACACAAGCCCCACTAGCGCAAGTCTGTCAACCCCGGCCATGAAACATGCTCACAGTAGTTGTGTAGACATACCTATATTAGAAGTTTGGCAACCTGAAGTATTGGCATTGCTACCTGTGCCGCCTCTAATGCAAATCCTAACATTCTAACTTACAAAAGTTTTGTAACATTTTAAGAGCAACGATATTTGAGAGTGATCTGTGAAGAACACATCTGAAAGTGTTTTACTGTAGGTTAAAAATGTAATTTTTCTAATTGATACGCAGCATGTCTTCTGAGCAAAACTAGTCGAATTTTTATTTGTTTTATTTTGCATTTAATTTGAGTAAATTATTTGATTCTGTGATTCTGTTCATCCAGGTAAGCTATCGATGTCAAAGTAAATTGAAGATTTGATCATAGGAAAGCCCAGCATTTTAAAATTTTATTAAGAAAATGTATCAATTTTATTTGCTTTTTAAACAGGTAGATTAATACCATGTCATGGGAGAAATGGGAAAAAGCCTCACTTGCACCAAAATTAAAAGATTAGAAAGCTGAGGTGCACTTTTGTGCTGCAAATATCGTGGTAGTGAGTCACACGCACTGATCGATATGATAGCCCATAGACATATGGTAGAAGTTCTGTTACTTGTATAGCCATTTTTAACAAATGCCACCACTTTTTTTTTTAAAGGAAATACTGGGATTTCTTTGCCAAAGACTAACAAGTCTGTAGTTGCCAAACTGGTTATATTCTATTATCGTAATGCAGTTTAGGGAAATGTTTTCTCTTTGTTAATATGATGTGTTTTTCCTCTTCTCTTGTTTAGAGATCTAAGTGAAAACCAAATTCAAGGAATCCCAAGGAAGGCCTTTCGAGGAATTACTGATGTGAAGAACCTGTAAGTGATGCCTTATTTGTTGTTTGTTGTGAAGTGTATTCAACATAATGGGGTATAAATTAGCTATTACCCTACCACAAAAGAAAAATATCTTGCTGTCATCGTGGATAGTTCTCTGAAAACATCTGCTCAATGTGCAGCAGCAGTCAAAAAAGCAAACAGAATGTTATGAACTATAGTATCAGGAAAGGGATAGGTAATAAGACAGAGTATATCATAATGCCACTGTTTAAATCCATGGTATGTGCACACCTCGAATACTGCATACAATTCTGGTCACCCTGTCTAAAAAAATTTTAGAATTGGAGAAGGGCAACTAAAATGATTAGATATGGAATAGCTTCAACGTGAGGAGAAATTAAAAAGACTGGGATTGTTCAGTTTAGAAAAGAGACAACTAAGTGGGGATATTATAGAGGTCTATAAAATCATGAATGTTGTGGAGAAAGTGAATAAGGAAGTTTTACTCATCCCTTCACAAGAATCAGGGATCACCCAGTGAAATTAATAGTAGGTCTGAAACAAACATCTGGAAGTACTTCTTCATACACTTCACAATCAACCTGTGGAACTTTTTGCCAAGGGATTGTGAAGGCCAAAAATATAACTGGATTAAAAGAAGAATTGGGTAAATTCATGGAGGATAGGTCCGTCAATGGCTATTAGCCAATATGGTCAGGGATGCAACCACATGCTCTGTGTGTCCCTAAACCTCTGACTGACAGAAGCTGGGATTGGACTACTTGATAAATTGCCCTATTGTGCTCATTCCCTCTGAAGCATCTGGCACTGGCCACTTTTGGAAGACAGGATGCTGGGCTAGATGGACCATTGATTTGTCCCAGTATGGCCGTTCTTAAGTTGTTACATTCTTATATTCTCTGTGCTACTGCTATTATTTATTTGAGCGTTAGATGTGGGCTCAGGTCTATGCAGCACACACAGAAAGATGGTCCCTGCACCTAGAAAGATGTTCTTTGACTGTAACCTATATGCTCCCCTCAGTCCACAAAAACAATTCCCATCCATTAGTAGGAGTTCTGAACAAAGACAGAAGTGCAGATTATATTCTTAAATTTGGAGACTCTACTATGCCAACAATGCATAATCTTACCTTGCAAAGTTTGGTTAAATTACAGACTATGTGCTAACATATATTAGTCAAAGGAAACAATACAGTAGATCAGTAAGAAGTTGAAAGGGAACAGCATCACGATGTTCGCTGAAGTTGGTTTTTTTGTTCTTCATTCCACAGCTTCATTCTAAGAGTGCAGGTAATTATATTACAGAGCATAGGTCAGAGCTACACAGATCCAGCACGAATTTCAGAGAAAAGAAAGTGAGAAAATGGTATGACTTTTGCTAGGCAGAAGAAATTAACTTGATGAACAGGTTTATTTTCTTTCTGACATTTGCATTCCTGTCCTGTGTTTCTAATAAAAGCCATTTAAGAGTAAAATCTGTTTATTTGTGGTAATACAATTACCTTAAATTAGTTTGGCCGTTGGCTTTCTCTAAACATACAACAAAGGAATATGGTTATGTAAAGATTTCCTATTGTACCTTCCCATGGCTGCACCTTATGTAGAGGCCATATGTGCTGCACTGTCTTATGCTAGTATCACAAAACTCCACTCCATTGCTACTGTTAGAGGCAAGATAGGGCCATCTTGAAACAAGCCTGGTTATAGCCAGCAGGTTGTCAGTGAGGGAGAGGTTCAGTGCCTGGTCTCCTTCCCCTGAGGACGGCTGCTTTCTAGACTAAGAAAGGGAGGCAAAAGTCTCTCAAATTCATTGTAAAACTGTGTAACATACATAACATATGTCATGTTATAGGAGTATTAGCACTGTGATAGTGTAACCTTCTGGTAAGTGTGTATTATAGGTCTTCCTCTGTGCCATGAGGACATGCATTATTACAGTCCCCAGTTACAGAGCCTTGACTCTTTAGCACAAGGTGTAGTACAGGCGTCAGCAACCTTTCAGAAGTGGTGTGCCGAGTCTTCATTTATTCACTCTAATTTAAGGTTTCGCATGCCAGTAATGCATTTTAACGTTTTTAGAAGGTCTCTTTCTATAAGTCTATAATATATTACTAAACTATTGTTGTATGTAAAGTAAATAGTTTTTTAAAATGTTTAAGAAGCTTCATTTAAAATTAAATTAAAATTCAGAGCCCTCCCGCCCGGACCGGTGGCCGGGACCCGGGCAGTGTAAGTGCCACTGAAAATCAGCTCGCATGCCGCCTTTGGCACGCGTGCCATGGGTTTCCTACCCCTGGCACATGTTTTTAGCTCTGGAGGTGACTGGTTCAGTCCCCGATGTGTTGGCCAGGAGGATGGCTGTGGCAGTAGCCACGCACAGACCCTGTCAGAGATAGTGACCCCATTGTGCTAAGCACTGTGTGCACATATAATGTAAACCCTGAGCCTGCTCCAAAGAGATAATAGGTGGATATAACAAACAGAGAGGTGGAGCATAGGTTAACACTGAGACTATTAAGCTCTATGTAATAAGCAGCAATCACAGCATAGTAGATGGTTAGGTATTACCAAGTGTCTTTGTATCCGTAGATATGAAATAGCAGTGTAATTTGAATTAAAGTACATGCAATAAACAGCTCCCCTTCTACATTAGATTGTGTGAGTGTTCAAGTGAACAGAATGATGTTAGCTTAGTGTTGCCTTGAGTACAGACATAGGTCTCCATTACCCTATTTTATGGATATTTTGTGCTTCATTTGGGACATCTGCAATGAGAATCTTTTGATTTCTAAGGAAATTGAATTATTTTCTGATCTTAAGACATGTCTGTCCATCCACATCAGTCTAGGGAAGGGATAGTCAATAGGTGGACCACGGGCCAAATCCGTACCTCCAGATGCTTTTGAACAGACCACAAAAACTTTTTTTTACTTATTATTATCATTATTGTGGTGTGCATTTCCTCAGTAAACCATTAACATTGTTTGGACTTTTTACTGTTGTACCTGAAAGGCTGCTTGTGGGTGTTTTCAACCTCACAAAATGTTTCAGTAACACATAGCCTAATTACATGACAGTGGTGAATATTGGGGTGCCAGGGAGTCACAGGTGGAATAACCCATTTTGTGTTATTTTGTTTATTAATTAGGCATAATTTTTGATATCTTAATTTTGGTTCACTTATTTTTGGTTGTTTATTAAGCATGATTATAACACAGTGTTTGAGTTGTATTAGTAGTTTCCTTTATTTGGACTAATTTAATTTTTTGAGAGAGGGAGTTACACTTTTTTTAACATTTGTTACTATAGGTTATTGTGACTCTTTGTAAGCTTTTACCTACTTTTTACCATTGAGTTTACAATTAGGATAAATGTGTAGGCCCAGTTATCACAAATGTAAATATAAAGCTTTAATTGTATAAGCCAAAAAAAAAAATCCTTACCTATCCTAAACATACAGCCAAAGAAAAGACTAGTTTATTCTTAACCATTTTACAAACAGCAGAAATTTTAAGTTTTATTTTAACTAAAAAATAAAGTATATTGTAAATTCTTAAGTTTTATTAACTTCTAAAAACTGTGTTAACAGTTTTAACTGTTAAATATAAGATATAATTGTTAGACATAACTGTGGTATTTAATCGAGTCAAATTTATAAATTCCAATTTTGAAATAAAAAAATTACAAACCTTAAAATATAATCATATATTTTTTCTTTTACTTTTTGCTATCTGCTTATACTAAAATAAAGGTATTTTTATAATTGTAATTTTATAAACAAATGTCCAGTCCTAATCAAAATTAGTTAATTAAAGAAAGGATTATGTTGTAGTAATCGGGCCTACAAATTTACTCTAGTTGTAGGCACAACTGTAAAAAGTACATAAAAGTTAATAAAATGTCACAATAACAAAAATGTTGTCTTAATTAAGATGGAATCTATGCTAACATAACCCAGTCACTGTCCAATATTAAACAGTGTTAAACCAAGTTCAGGATTTGATATATAGAGATTTCAACCTGTTTGGTACCATGGCAAACACACCATTAAACATCACTTTAACCTTTTTATTAAAGATAAAGAAAAGAAGGAAGAACAGTTAAATCATTTAAAATGTAAATTAAGCAGCAAGGCTTCCGTTTTAACAACATCCCTTGTTCCCTTTCCCGTTCGCTGGAGAGAGTTTTTAGAAGGAAACCCTCCTTGTTTGATACTCTCTTAGTATCAAAGATGCTAATAACTGTGTTTTTGAGGAAAAGAGAAGAAGTTAGTAGAGATGGGCTAGAGCTGTTGCTGCTGTTAGTCTGATCCGATTTCCGAATAGAAAAACAAGCCAAGCATACGAAACAGGGAGTGAAGAGAACAAGATAGAAAATGCAGCTTCTGTCTCTGGTGTTGCCTTTTACTTGCAATCTTGTGGCTGGAAAAACACAGGCACACCACATGGTCTTATCGGCCACTCTGAGACCTGGAACTGGAAACGTACCAGTCTCAGGCTGTTTAGGACATTTCATTTAGTTGCCTCTTTTTAGTCATAGCCTTACATCACTGTATATGCAGTCTTGGCTGGCTAAGCCAAGTTGTTGTTAGACAGAAGGACAAAAAGAGAGAGGAAAGAGAAGAAATAAGATGGAGAAAGAAAAGGGCATATGCTGGAGTGGGGAGAAGAGAGAGAAATGAGCGACTCACCGTAATCCCAGGGGTGGTAAGGTTTCAGCTAGTGAAGGTGGGGGTGATGTAATGATGAGGATGAAGGTCCAGGGTCCCAGGACATGGTGGGGTTGGCAGCTATGATGGTGAAGCTGGCTCCAGTAGCGCACTACAGCATTTTTAGCTACATAATAGATCTTTTATTAGCTTCTCAATCTGGTATTTTTACTGTAGACCCCATGGGAACACTCTTTTTTGAAGTGCCTCTCCGTAGCAAACGTCCTACTTACATCTTTCTACAAACATCTTTAATGTTACAAGACTGGAACATGGTACAAGGGGCTTTGGTTTATATATACAGGAAATTCTGCTGTTTAGAGGTAACAATACTGATGATAGAAAATATACTTAGGGAGTTGGATAAGTAGTTTATTCTCATATCTACTGTCAATTTCCCTTTATAATTAATGTATGAATCGTTTGTCTACCATGGTCCATTAGAGAAGATGGCGACTGCTTCCAGACACAGATTGCTGTCCCTGCAGTTGCTGAGAAAAATATTGCTAAGGTTTATAAGCCAACTTGCCACTGGATAAAAAGTTAAAACCTCTCTCAAGTGATATCTTTAAATCAGTGGTTCTCAACCATTGTGAGTCTATATGTGCTTCAGTTTCCCTATATTTTGTGTGATTACCGGGTGTGTGTGGGGGGGGAACGAGGACTGTTTGCTCTCAAGGTGAGGCAAAGAAACATAAGTGTGAATGACACCTAGCAGTTTATGTCTGAATGAATCATTGAAAGGGAGTGGCCAAGGCATATCATTTGGAGAATCTGAGAAGACAATGGCAAATCCAGTCACCAGGACAGTAACACCTAGCAACCAATGACCCTGAAGGAGATGGATTCCCACACCTCTCAGCAAGGAAGCTGAACAAAGAAGATCCCATCTTAAAAACAAAGGACTGGGAAGGTGTGAGGTGGGGGGAATAAGAGTTGACTGCTGGAAGGAGTCAGGGTTCTCACCTGGGAAGTGACCACGATCAGACTGAGAGAGGCAGAGGCTGGATAATGGGATTCACTACAGCTTGGCTGGTCTCTGGGCTATCCGGAATGCTCTATGCTTGAACCTTCATTTCTTTATGCTAACCTAGGGACTTCCTATGCTGTGTTCCAGTTGACTAATAAATCCAGCTGTTTTCACAACACTGTTTGTGTGTCGCAGCCAATGCTTACCTTGCCGCTTGCCAATGCACTTACATAGCATGGTCTACCATTGTAAACCAATGTACATTTATTTTGCTATTAAATACATACCGCCATATCTAGAACATTATAGCATGCAAAAACATTTCTGTGAATATTGGTTCTACTTGTTAAATGAGTTCTCTTGGTATATGCTCATACTTCTTTTGTATTTACTTTCTGTTAACATTTATCAGATTAGCATTTTCAAAAAATCAATTTCCAAGTTGCATATTCAAGTTTTCACAAAAGCTGAATTTTTCAGTTAACACGAACAATTGCTTGTGCACTCACACAAGCAGAGAACAGGAACAATGTTGTGTGACATTTCTTACCTATCACAGTTAAGCAACACAGTTTCTATTTACAATATTCATGATCCATTCACAGAGAGAGAGAGAGAGAGAGAGAGAGAGAAGGAAATAGTCTAATTAAAATAATGAATAAATCTGAGGAAATGACAATATGCTTGCAGATATTTCACAAGCAGAAAGAAGGTAAGTGATCATGAATTATTTGCTGAGCTCTGATTACAGTGTGCAGCACATCTTAATTAATGTTGCATTGAAACCTTAACAACCTTAGGTTGGGATTTTCAAGGGACCCTAAACTCTTAGGCCCTTTGAAAATCCCAGTCTTCATTTCTTGACTCCTGTCTGGATGAATTTGCCAATTTAACAGTACATTAATGTTGGAGTTTGCACAAGATTATTTGGGGAAGAGAAAATGAATCAGTGGTCTGATTATCCACTAGTTTAAGAAGGTGTAAAATCTGGAGTAAATATTAAAGTCAATTATTATACCAATATAAAACCACTGAATGAGAAGGAAATTGGGTCCTGCATGTTTATACTTTTGTATTTGTGTACACAGAGGCTGACCAACAAGTGTTTATCTCTGATGTCTATGTGAGACACACAATATTTTAAATATGTTCCAATATATGAGAGTTTAAAAGGCAAATAAATTGGTATTTTTGAATGGATTCCACATTGCTTTGATCCTGAACATTGATATTTCTTGAGCATCTTCAGAGGTGCCTAACCGTTCAGAGATAAAGTATAACCATTTATATGAGAAATTTTTTCTGGAAACAAGTCTCATGTATCCTTTGAGGGATGAATGGATCATATTATTTATAACTAAAAATCTTTTAAAAGTTTTCTTCATATCCCTAAATTCACAATTACTTTCTAAGTATTCCAGTGGATTAAATCTTTCTAACTCCTGTAATTGCTATTCATTGTGGTATTGACCATAATGTATTCAGGAGGTATCCCTGTGGCTGTCACATTCACCTTCAGAGAAATTCCATGGTAATGCAGCATTATTGTACTATTAAAATAATGTGTTATCAACTTAACTCTTGTTAATTTAATGAATATGTTGTTTAACTTTCACCATCTGATCCATCCCTAATTATAAATGCAAAAACCAAATATTTCACAATTACATCATTTAAAAGATGTTATTGAGTGAAATGCACGTGCATATTCCCTGAACAATGCATTGTGCATTTAATATGATTTTTCTCATAATGCACAAAGCAGTCAAGGAGAGAGGTTAAGTCTTGGTACTAGGCATTTCTTGATACAGAATTTTTTCTTTATTCTCATGTTGAATTAAAGTGTTATAAAGAGGGATTGCACTGAGAATTTAGTGTGTTGTGTTTGCCACCAGGGAATCAGGGTGGGATTGTCGGGATAAACCTTTTCCATCTTTACTATGACACTATACTGTGTACACTTGCAAGCTTGAGAAACAACAATAGCATCCCCGATACCATCACGGCAAACCTGGTGGCTGAACTTTGTGACTTTGTTCTCACCCACAATGATTTCAGATTTGGGGACAATTTATACCTTCAAGTCAGCGGGACTGCTATGGGTACCCGCATGTCCCCTCAGTATGCCAACATTTTTGTGGCTGACTTAGTACAACGCTTCCTCAGCTCTCGTCCCCTTTCGCCCCCTACTCTACTTGAGCTACATTGATGACATCTTCATCATCTGGACCCATGGGAAGGAGGTCCTTGAGGAATTCCACCAAGATTTCAATGATTTCCATCAACCTCAGCCTGGACCAGTCCACACAAGAGGCCCACTTCCTAGACACTACAGTGCTAATAAGCGATGGTCACATAAACACTACCCTATACCGGAAACCTACTGACCGCTATACTTACCTACATGCCTCCAGCTTTCATCCAGACCACATCGCACGGTCGATTGTCTACAGTCAAGCTCTAAGGCCTTGTCTACACTACGAGAGTAGTTCGATTTTACTTAAATCGAATATTTGGAATCGATATTGCAAAGTCGAACGTGTGTGTCCACACTAAGGACAGTAATTCGACTTTGTGAGTCCACACTAACGGGGAAAGCGTCGACATTGGAAGCGGTGCACTGTGGGCAGCTATCCCACAGTTCCCGCAGTCCCCGCTGCCCATTGGAATTCTGGGTCGAGCCACCAATGCCTTCTGGGTAAAAAAATGTGTCGAGGGTGCTTTTGGGTAACTGTCGTCATCCATCCATCACTCACTCCCGCCCTCCCTCCCTCCCTGAAAGCGCCGGCGGGAAATCATTTCGCGCACTTTTCAAGTCATTGACAGCGCGGACGCCACAGCACTGTGAGCATGGAGCCCGCTGCAACCATCGCTGCAGTTGTGGCCGCTCTCAACGCCTCGCAGCTTATCATACAGGTTGCCCTGAGGCAGATGCAGAAAAGTCAGGCGAGGAGGCTACGTCAACGCGGTGATGGCCTGAAGTGTGAGAGTAGCACAGACCTCTCAGAAAGCAGGGGACCCAGCGCCGAGGACATCACGGTGGCAATGGGTCATGTTGATGCCGTGGAACGGCGATTCTGGGCACGGGAAACAAGCACTGAGTGGTGGGACCGCATAGTGCTGCAGGTCTGGGATGAATCACAGTGGCTGCGAAACTTCCGCATGCGGAAGGGAACTTTCCTTGAACTTTGTGAGTTGCTGTCCCCTGCCCTGAAGCGCAATGACACCCGGATGCGACCAGCCCTGACTGTCCATAAGCGAGTGGCCATAGCCCTCTGGAAGCTTGCAACGCCTGACAGCTACCGGTCAGTCGCGAGCCAGTTTGGGGTGGGCAAATCTACCGTGGGGGTTGTTGTGATGCAAGTAGCCAAGGCAATCGTTGATGTACTGCTGCCAAAGGTAGTGACCCTGGGAAACTTGGAGGCGATCATAGATGGCTTCGCAGCGATGGGATTCCCAAACTGCGGTGGGGCCATAGATGGAACTCACATCCCTATCCTGGCACCGGACCACCAGGCCAGCCAGTACATTAACAGAAAGGGCTACTTTTCCATGGTGCTGCAAGCACTGGTGGACCACAGGGGACGTTTTACCAACATCTACGTGGGATGGCCGGGCAAGGTTCATGACGCTCGTGTTTTCAGGAACTCTGGTCTGTTTAGACGGCTGCAGCAAGGTATTTACTTCCCGGACCACAAAATAACTGTTGGGGATGTGCAGATGCCTATAGTCATCCTCGGGGACCCAGCCTACCCGCTAATGCCCTGGCTCATGAAGCCCTATACAGGTGCCCTGGACACTGAAAAAGAACTCTTCAACTACCGGCTGAGCAAGTGCAGAATGGTGGTGGAGTGTGCTTTTGGACGTCTCAAGGGGAGATGGAGAAGCTTGATGACTCGCTGTGATCTCAGCGAAACCAATATCCCCATTGTTATAGCAGCTTGCTGTGTGCTCCACAATCTCTGTGAGAGCAAGGGGGAGACCTTTATGGCGGGGTGGGAGGTTGAGGAAATTAGCCTGGCTGCTGATTACTCACAGCCAGACAGCCGGGCGATTAGAAGAGACCAGCGGGAAGCGCTGTGCATCCGGGAGGCTTTGAAAGCAAAGTTCCTGAGTGAGCAGGGTAACCTGTGACTTTCTAATTTTGTGTACAGAGAAGCCTTCACCCCACTTCCAACACACGTTTCAAAATAAAAATAGTTCTACTTTGTTAAAGCACACCGTTTTCTGTAATACTGTTTTCGCGGGAATTTTTTAAAACTGGGACGCAGACTGTGGTGCGGAGCGGGTGTAGTGTAGTCGCGCGAATGCAGCTTCTAAACTGAAGGACTGACAGGCTCCGGTGCGGTGGGATGGTTCTTTCAACGGAGCCTGTCACCCCTCCTGATAGGGACTGTGTGTATGGGGGTACTATGTGACTTTGTGGCGGGGGGGGGACGCTTACAGATCCCCTGCTGTGTGGCTCTGTGATCCTGCCTAAGGACCGCCGCTTCAGATCTCTAACTGCCCTCCCGTGCCACAAAGTCACAGAGCAACCCACCTCCCACCACATAACATGAAAAGAACCTCCCAGACTAACCAGGGTAAGTAGTCACTGCATCACTGCACTATGTATGTGCCCTGCTGCTGTGCCTGCCCCCGACTATGTACCCTGCCAAAGGTGACTGTCCTGTCCAATTACCAACCCCCTTTCCCCCCCTCCTCCAAAAGAACATGATGGAAACAGTAGTTAACAGAAACATATTTTTTATTAACAACTACACAGGGGACTGGGAAGTGAAACTTGGACGGGGGCTTGTGTCAGGCGGGAAGGAAAGAACTTGTCAAACTTTGGGGAATGAGAGCCTTCTGCTGCTCGAGCTCTCTGCAGGGGTGGAGTGAGAGTTAGCAGGGACTCTGCCGCCTCTCCTTCTGTGCACTTTGGGTGAAGGGAGTATGGGACTTGGTGGCGGGGGAGGGCGGTTAGAGATGGACTGCAGCGGGGCTCTGTCCTCCTGCCTCCGTTCCTGCAGAACATCCACAAGGCGCCGGAGCGTGTCCGTTTGCTCCCTCAGTAGTCCAAGCAGGGTTTGAGTCGCCTGCTGGTCTTCCTGACGCCACCTCTCCTCCCGATCCATGTTGGCTTGGTGCATTTGGGACAAGTTCTCCCGCCACTGGGTCTGCTGTGCTGCCTGTGCTCTGGAGCAGGCTATAAGCTCGGAGAACATGTCCTCCCGTGTCCTCTTCTTCTTATGCCTAATCCTCCCTAGCCTCTGGGAGTGTGATGACAGGCTAGGTTGTGAGACAGTCGCAGATGGGGCTGTGGGAATGGGAAAAAGGGAGTGAATTCCTCAGAAAGATAAATGTAGTTGTGAACAAAGAACATAGTCTTTCTCTGTGAACAGGACCATGCACAGCACCTATCACATGCGCACTCAGCACAAGGTCGAATTCTCGGCCTTCGCATTCACTGTCTGTGGTTTTGCAGAGCACTTTTGAGAACCCTGTCAGGACAACGGAATTTCTGTTGCAGGCAGACATGGTAAGCCGTAGATTCGTGGCAGCTTAAAACTTTAATATTAGCAATGGCCTCATTTCACATTGAAATCAATGTCGGTCCCTGCTGCCAGCAATCCGGCAAGCAGGAAGTTTGCTCCTGTCCCACACCCTCGCGGCTGTCCCCGGGAACGATCCCTTTCGGCTGACCCTTTCCCGCCTCCACCGCGTGGCTGCAAACCAGCCAACACTAATAACATTCCCCTACCTCATTCAAAGCAGGTCTTCATGAGCGACATCACCCTCATGAGGATCTCTGAGAGCGACAGACAGAGAATGCTCCGGGAAAGCCTCCAAAGACCAGGGCCGTATGCCGCCATGCTGTGCCAAGCAATGATTCCGGAGTACTTGCTAGTCTCGTGGCGCGGCAACGTGTCCTACTACGGAGGACCCAATAAGGCCGCTCTCCCCAAGAACCTAATGCAGCGGATTTCAAATTACCTGCAGGAGAGCTTCCTTGAGATGTCCCAGGAGGATTTCTGCTCCATCCCCGGACATATAGACCGCATCTTACTGTAGCTGCAGTAGCAGGGACTACACAGTAGAGCGGCTTGGGCAGGACAATCATGCAAAACCGGACATTGCTAGATTTTTTTGAAATACTTGCACTGCCCATGACTGAACCGTTAAGTTATTCAAAGTAATCATGAGAAACCCATTTTTTACATTGTTAATAATCATGTTCTGTTACAAATAAATGTTTAGATGTTTACAACACTTACTGGATGATCCTTCACCAGATTCTGTGTCCGGGGTAACGGCTGGGGAGGGTTGGTAGGGGATCTCTGTAAGGGTGATGAAGAGATCCTGGCTGTCGGGGAAATCAGCGTTGTGAGC
Source organism: Trachemys scripta elegans (assembly GCF_013100865.1). NCBI lineage: Eukaryota > Metazoa > Chordata > Testudines > Emydidae > Trachemys > Trachemys scripta. The sequence goes on along the minus strand of NC_048305.1, from coordinate 29,291,672 downwards.
GCTGTCGACTGCCTCGTCCTCCTCATCTCCTTCCTCATCTTCCCCGTCCGCTAACATGTCCGAGGATCCGGCCGTGGACACTATCCCATCCTCAGAGTCCACAGTCAGTGGTGGGGTAGTGGTGGCGGCCGCACCGAGGATGGAATGCAGTGCCTCGTAGAAACGGGATGTCTGGGGATGGGATCCGGAGCGTCCGTTTGCCTCTTTGGTCTTCTGGTAGCCTTGCCTCAGCTCCTTGATTTTCACGCGGCACTGCGTTACATCCCGGCTGTATCCTCTCTCTGCCATGTCTTTAGAGATCTTCTCATAGATCTTTGCATTCCGTCTTTTGGATCGCAGCTCGGAAAGCACGGACTCATCGCCCCACACAGCGATGAGATCCAAGACTTCCCGATCAGTCCATGCTGGGGCCCTCTTTCTATTCTGAGCTTGCACTGCCATCAGTGCTGGAGAGCTCTGCATCGTTGCCAGTGCTGCTGAGCTCGCCACGATGTCCAGACAGGAAATGAGATTCAAACTGGCCAGACAGGAAAAGGAATTCAAATTCAAATTTTCCCGGGGCTTTTCCTGTGTGGCTGGTCAGAGCATCCGAGCTCGTACTGCTGTCCAGAGCGTCAACAGAGTGGTGCACTGTGGGATAGCTCCCGGAGCTATTAACGTCGATTTCCATCCACACCTAGCCTAATTCGACATGGCCATGTCGAATTTAGCGCTACTCCCCTCGTCGGGGAGGAGTACAGAAGTCGAATTAAAGAGACCTCTATGTCGAACTAAATACCTTCGCGGTGTGGACGGGTGCAGGGTTAATTCGATGTAACGGCGCTAACTTCGACATAAACGCCTAGTGTAGACCAGGCCTAAGATACAACCGCATTTGCTCTGATCCCTCAGACAGAGACAAACACCTACAGACTCTCTATCAAGCATTCTTAAAACTGCAATACCCACCTGGTGAAGTGAAGAAACAGATTGACAGGGCCAAAAGGGTACTGAGAAGTCACCTACTACAAGACAGGCCCAACAAAGAAAGTAACAGAATGCCACTAGCCATCACCTACAGCCCCCAACTAAAACTTCTCCAGCACATCATCAAGGATCTACAACCTATCCTGAAGGATGATCCCTCACTCTCACAGACCTTGGGAGACAGGCCAGTCCTCGCTTACAGACAGCCCCTCAACCTGAAGCAAATACTCAAAGGCAACTACACACCATACAACAAAAGCACCAACCCAGGAACCAAACCCTACTACAAACCTCGGTGCCAACTCTGTTCACATATCTATTCAGAGGATACCATCATAGGACCTAATCACATCAGACACGCTATCAGAGGCTAGTTCACCTACATATCTACCAATGTGATATATGCCAAACCGAACAGTCTCTACGCAAAAGAATAAATGGACACAAATCTGACATCAGGAATCATAACATTCAAAAACCAATCTCTCTGGTCACTCAATAATACACCTCAAAGTAGCAATTCTGTGAAGCTGCAGAACTGGAATTAATTTGTAAACTAGCTACCATCAGATTAGGCCTGAATAAAGACTGGGAGTGGTTGGGTCATTACAAAACCTAAACTTAATTTCCCCAATACTAATTTCTCCCTACTGTTACTCACACCTTGTCAACTGTCTGTAATGGGCCACTCTCTTACCACTTCAAAAGTTATTTCTCCTCCTTTGGTATCTTGCTGTTAATTGATTTATCTTGTTAGACTGACTTAACATTTGGTAAAGCAACCCACATCCTTTCATGTATTTATACCTGCTCTTGTATCTTTTATTCATACATCTGATGAAGTGGGTTCTAGCCCACAAAAGCTTATGCCCAAATAAATTTGTTAGTCTCTAAGGTGCCACAAAGACTCCTCGTTGTTGTTGTTTTTTTGCTGATACAGACTAACACAGCTACCGCTGAAACTTAAACTCTGGCTTCCTATTCCACGTAGAGGACAACTGGCATTGCCACAAACACATATTTATCACCTTCCCATACCCTTAAACACCTCTCCTACCCAATTACCTGCTCAGAAAATAGCACCTGAGATATTAGTGCATTATTGTTTCCTGAGTGTTTTTTTATCCCTGAGATTCTGAATTTAAAATACTGTATATAAACCTGGGTGGATTTGATTTAAATCACTAGTCAGGAAGACTCGATTTAATCATGGATTTCTACATAAAAGTGCATTCTTGTTGGTTGTTATAACCTTAGTACATATTCCTCACAACTCAGAGATAGATATAGGTTTCATTTTTAGAAGGTACACATTTTTAAAGGGATTTATTTTGAAAACTTTTCGGATTAGTTTTACAGCTATATCAGAAAATGAATGATTGTTTGGTTATTTCATTTACCAAAGGTAATTGAAGCAGATATTTATGAAGTCATTGAGAGGTGAACTATCTCCAATTCAACAGGTTAATCATTATTTGGAGGATTTTCTTGCCATGCTGTATTAGGAGGAGAACATTGCCAGATAGATATTGAAATTGTTTTATTTAACTAAAACAACAAAGTTATGTGTTCTGGATTCTTTTCTTCAACAGCAAACATATAATATTTGAACAAAACAACTATTGGAACTCATTTACAAAAATTACATGAATATATTGTCTCATACTATAGAATTAGAATTTATAATCCTTATTCCATGATGAGATATCTTGAGCGCGGGCCGAAGGACATACTGGCCGCCGCTTCCCGCAGCCCCCATTGGCCTGGAGCGGCGCACTGCAGCCACTAGGAGCTGCGATCGGCCGAACCTGAGGACGCGGCAGGTAAACAAACCTGCCCAGCCCGCCAGGGGCTTTCTCTGAACAAGCGGCGGCCCTAGTTTGAGAACCACTGGTCTAGATGAAACTGCTATAAAGTGGGTACACAACTGGTTAAAAGACCATATTCAAAGAGTAGTTATCAATGGTCTGCTATCACACACCCAGTTTATCTAGTGGGATTGCACAGGGGTCAGTCCTGCGTCTGGTACTATTTAATGTTTTTATTAATGACTTGGATAATGGAATATAGAATATGCTTATTAAATTTGTGGATGATGTCAAGCTGGGAGGGGTTGCGAGCACTGTGGAGGACAGGATTAGAATTCGAAACAATCCTGACAAATTAGAGAATTGGTCTTAAATCATCAATAAGAAAATCAATAAAATATTTCACTTAGGAAGGAAAAATCAAACGTCAGTTATTCCCCTTTCTGTGCTAGTACTGCTCAAAAGGATCTGGGGGGTTATAGCAGATCATACATTGAATATGAGTCAACAATGTGATGCAATTGCAAACAAGGCTAATATTATTCTGTGGTGTATTAACAGGAGTGTTGCATATAAGACACGGGAGGTAATTCTCCTGCTCTGTTTGGCTCTGGAGAGGCCTGAGCTGAAGTACTGTGTCCAATTCTGGTACCACACTTCAGGACATGTGGACAAATTGGAGAGAGTCCAGAGACGAGCAACAAAATTGAGGACAGGTTAAGAAACCCTGACATAAGAGGAAAGGTTAAAAAACTGGGCATGTTTAATCTTGAGGAAAAAAGACTGAGGGGAGTGGGGGAACTGATAAGATTTCAGATATGTTAAGGGCTATTATGAAGAAGATGGGGATCAATTGTTTTCCATGCCCACTGAAGGTAAAACCAGAAGTAATGGGTTTAATCTGCAGCAAGGGAAATTTAGACTAGATATTAGGAAAAATTGTCTAACTATAAGGGTAGTTAAGCTCTGGAACAGGCTTCCAAGTGAGATTGTGGAATCCCCAGCATGGGAGGTTTTTAAAAACGGGTTGGACAAACACCTATCAGCTCTATTTGTGCATGACAGTACCCCCCCAGGGAGCTGAAGAGGTTGGTTTTAAAATGCAAAGACTGCACCTGGCCATATTTTAAAGGGAATATTTTTCTTTAAAGAAACATTGTTTTTTTAGAGCAGCAGGAAGAGCTATAAGAATTGTGAACTACTTGGGGAGTATTAAGGATATAGGGGATATATATGAGACATGGCAGAATTCCAAGTAGCCTTACATGAAGATTGGGGACTATGACACCATCCTTTTTTATTCATGCCTCTTTTTATTGCTTGCTTAGCCTATTGGTGCTTTCCTTTATTACACACATTCTGCTTTTTTCAGAGTGATAGCCGTGTTAGTCTGTATCAGCAAAAACAACAAGGAGTCCTTGTGGCACCTTAGAGATTAATAAATCTGTAAATAATAAATTTATAAATTAACAAATATTAATAAAATTGATATTATTAAATAAATTAACCAATTAATACATTTGTTAGTCTCTAAGGTGCCACAAAGACTGCTTGTTGTTTTTCTTTATTCTGCTTTTTGTGATCTTGTCTTCCATGTTCCTTCTCCTAATAGACCGTCAGTTGACTAGCACTTGTGAAAAATATTAAATCTTTCAAGTACATCCATCCCTGTGATTATCTGTGAGTAACTGAATGATATCACTGAAATTTACATAAGCATAAATTAATTAATGTGGCTCCTAATATCCATTTGCATTAGAGGAAGTATTTGTATTCTGTGGCCGTCCATAGCGGTGGGCTTGACCAGCCATGAGGGATTTTTCAACAATAAATCATTAGAAACCAAACCTGTGACCCTTGGAAAATGAATTTCCCTACTGCAGAGCTGGTCTTAGTTCCCCTCTGCTGCATAAAATGTCAACTAGATAAAGCTAAAATATCTCCTTTGTCTATTTAAAAGTATTCAATCTGCAAAATACAAATAACTAAAATAACAGTATATGTTAGTTCAGCCTATATCTCAGCCTTAAAAAATGGCCTTTTCATGTTTTTAAAAATCTTTAATATTTAGATTCACTGGAGAATTACAGATATTTAATTATTGTTCGATTTTTATGAAATTTAAGCCCTATCCCACTGCAACAAGGCTAATTTATAATTTGATTTAATTTTAATGGTTTTTATTTTATACCTCTAATGTATACAGTGTTTCAATAGTCATATTTTTGGCTTCCCATTAATTTTCATTTTTTCCTGATTGTTTAACTAGGGACAAATATTGGTGATGTTTTTTAAAGGTTCTCAAACTTCTTTAAATGGACTCTAATGTCCTTGATTCACAAGGTGAAATCGTATTGATAGGGTGGGAAGGCCTTGTGCCAAGAAAGTAATATCATGTGGCCCAGGTTGTCCTCTCCTTCTACCTTAAATCTTATCCTGCCGTGATCTACTCTCTTCATTTTGCACAGTTTACTCTTGTCTTGCCTGTTTAAGAGGGCACAAGAATGGCTTTTTCTGTAGGTATCATTAATGCAGCCTACTGAGTTTCCCAGCAATGGGTGTGTTGAAGAATGCATGGACAGTACCCTTCACAAGCAGTGCCTCTACAGCATTGTGATATGACCAGTTTGCATCAGATGAGGGCATTGTAAAAGGTTAAATCCCAAATTTAAATCTTATTTTTGATTTTATATTGGATTTTATCCAATTTATTAAACTGGAAATAACAATTAAAAACTAGATATGAGAATCCTTTTATTTAAACCTTTATGTATTGAACTTTCCTAAATGTCACTTTGGTATGAATTTTTAAATGAGGCCACATGCTGCACATCCCCAATTTGACATTGAGAGCCACTTGAAGTGTGGGGTACTTTGCAGCTAAAAATGCCGAGAGTTGCTGATTGGTAGGAAATATATGTGCTGTAGGATTATGCCATCAGTATTTGCAGGTTATTTATGCATGCCCTCCAATTTGAACTCCTGAGTAACTCGTGCATTATGCATGAGAGGAGCAGATTTGGGGTAGTGTTCAGGTGTTGCATAGGGTTCCCAACTTTGGTTGGACATATTCCTGGCAGTTTCATCAAATGACATAATCTTTAATTAAAGATTGATCTTTAATACCTGGAGACTCCAGGACAATCCTGGAAGGTTGGCAACCCTAGTTGTTAATAGTGATAACTCACCCAAATAAAAGTAGTCAACACATCTGTTTACACCTGCTCATCTCTTGTCTGCTAAGCTTGAATCTGGTGTATGGGTGAGTGTCAAAGAAATGTTAAAGTCAATGGAGCTACTAATTTTGGCAAGGATCACTCATCTGTTCAGTGTTTCCTTTGTTTAAATAAAATATAGATATGGTATAAAATATTATCTTGAATGTTAGGATTGGCTAAACACAGCATCAGTGAGGTTTGTGTGAAGTGTAGTGAATGGCAAATTTTGTCATCTCTTTACAGTTTTAATAGACTTTAAAAAGTCTCTTTGATGGAGAGTAACTTCAGAAGTACAATTAATTTAAAATAGGATACAATGCAACCATAGTTACCTTTTAATATGAAACTTGATTAAAATGGAAGACAGTCACTTGAAACATCTTATGTAGAATCAAATTCCCTGTATTTTGTACTCTTAAACTTGATCAGAAGTCGACATTTACAGGTTATCCTTGGATAATTTATGCCATCTTTGTGCCATACATTAATTTTGAATATATTTGTTGAAAATTTCCTGTAGCATTCATTTGTGGTTGTCAAAGGGGCTTTTATCCTGGGGAAAAAATGGTGCTGGTTTTAATTACTATTCTAAATAGCTGCATAACCACCCTGAACTCTGAATTTACATCATTTTTATGATAGCCACACCATTCCTGGTTTATTGATTTTGTCATTTGCTTCATTACATTTAATGCGAACCTTTTGCACAGAATTATTCTGGTGCTGAGCTGGGCATAGCAGGGTCAGTGCATACTCTCTTAGCCAAAACAGAATAGCAATATAATTTCAGCACAGTCCCCACGAATAATGGGGTTATAAATATTGCCCATCAGCGCTGTCAGAATAAGTACTCTTGTATTTGACCCATCCACTTGAACCAAGTTAAGTGATAGGGCTGTTTGTTTGTTTTTCTCTGCTTCACCCAGGTCCTATAATGCAGTGATTAGTCCAAAAAAAAAAAAAAGGCCAAACCCATGTCTGGCTCAGGTAAGAAAACCAAGGCCTCGTCTACAGTACAGGGGAAATTCAATCTAAACTACGCAAGTTGAGTTACGTGAATAGCGTAACTCAAATTGACGTAGCTTAGATCTACTTACCGCGAGGTCCGTACCACACAGTGTCGATGGGAGAAGCTCTCCCGTTGACTCCCCTTACTCTTCTCGATCCAGTGGAGTACAGGAGTCGATGGGAGAGTGATCTGCGGTTGATTTAGCGGGTCTTCACTAGACCTACTAAATTGACCACCGATGCATCAATCGCCACTCGTAGAGCCCTTGGTAAGTATAGAATTTTAATCTTTTTTTTTTTTTTTTTTTTAATCTCAGAGAGTTGCAGTTTATTGGTTAGAGGATAGGATGAACTCCTTAGTTTTAATACTGGCTCTGATTCTGACTTGCTCTGTGATTTCCTTCTCTGCCCCAGTTTTCCTATCTCTCTATGGATATCATGCCTGTATCACAAGGGAACTATAAAGAAGTACTTAGGTATTACTTAATCAAAGTTTTGAAGAGGGAATGTAATATCTAGATACTGATACTGTGGTCTCTGAGCAGCCAAGTTGTTCCACTGTTTCAACGGTATTAACTTTTGAAATTGAATTTTTCAAATAGTCAGCATCATTCATGCATTTATACCACTTTTTAAGACACAGACCACTTTCTGGGCACTAAAATAATATATTGGAAGACGGCCTTTTTCAGAACAATATGATAATTTAATAATCATTTATCTGAAAATCTGAACGTGCTTTAAAAACATTAATGGATTTAACCTGACAATTTCAAAACAGTGAGCAGTAATATTCAAACATCAAGATGGTAAATGTCTTGCTCAATATCAGAATGAGATCCTCTCTGTCTCTCTTCTGACTCCCATTCCTATGCTTTATCCATAAAACCATAGATTGGTGCCCAAAAGGCAAAGGTTATGCCAGGTCTTCTAGGCCACTTGGAAACCTAAACATAGTTCCAGCACTGTCTGTGAGGAGAGAACCACATATAAAGTGGGTATAGTTTCTTACCCATATTTGTACACAGAAATGAAAATTTAAGTTCTTGATTTCACATCTATCAGCCTACTGTTGCATGGATTTGCCATCCTTTAAGCAAAGAATTCTGTGGGATATGGGGTGGCCATAGGAAAATTGAGCCATTTTCATATGTCTTCAAGACAAGATTGCTATTCCTTGGAATGAAACTATTTTCATAAGAAAAGAAAGTATGAAACTTAAATGCCTTAATCATTCTTGTTAACTTTTGATCATTTATTGCTCTTATATGTACATTGTACTTTATTAATACAACAGGGGACACTGTCCATTTGCTTTTAAAAGCTATAGTACAGCAATGTGGGAGGAGCAGTAACAGATTGCTTCTGATATCAAAGCAAACTCAGGTCCCATAGGCTGTGCAGGGACATTAAAGATCTCGGGAAGTTCTTATAAGAGTGGGTATTGTGCTTGTGTCAGGAATGGTCCGTCTCTAGTTAAATTAAAATGGAGCGACAAAATCTAAGGCAACCACAGCACAAATCCTCTGGCACTTAGATATCAGTGATGTGGTTAATAGAAGTACTGAGGGGTAGGTTAGATAAATGGAAATCTGGAAGCAAGTTGCTGTGAAATAGCTGGGATACAGAGGATAAAAACTCTTCAGTGTTAGACTTGAATATGGCGCAAAAATGTGATATAGCAGCATTCAGGGAGGACACTAGAATGTGCCCTCCTGAGAGCAATAGAAAGAAATTAATTTTACACAGTTTATATCCACAACAAAATGTTCCTCACTTTTTCCCTAGTAAGAGCCTGTGGGACCAAATTTTGCTTTTTTCTCTGCCCCCTTGTAGTCCCATTAACATCAATAGGGATGCATGTGTGTAACAGATGGTAGAATTTGGTCCCTCTGTGAATGTGATCCTTGACCCAGTATTTTGTGATGTCTTTTTTTAATCGGAGAGTCATTTAAATTTGTTTTCCAAGCCACAAACAGTAGTACAATAATTCAATGATAATTTTGAGTTCAAGGTTTGCAGAGTGTGATACTCATTAACTAGAATCTTTAAAAAAAAAATGAGTATCCTAGTGGACAAAGTGAAGTGTTTTTTGTTTTTTACATTTTCATTTTTATTTTTTTAGCACACTAATCTTCTTAAAATGACTTAGGTAACTTACATGTGAAATTTTTGCTCTAAATAGCCAGCCAGTCAAAGCTGAGAATATTAAAGGGTCAAAATGTAATAATACTGTATTGTATTTAATAAACACGTTTTATCACAATATTTACATTTAATTCCCATTTAAGTAGATGGTGAGACTAATGGACAATGCACAAAATGAGGCTAAGACATGGCACATAAAAACATTCCAATACAAATGTGAAGTTTTTATAAGCCATCTCCGTTATAATCCCAGATGTCTGAGAAATGCTTTTAAAACCTTCCTTACAGTTGGGATGACAGTTGCAGGGAGGCCAAGTGATTTGCCCAAGATGATACAATGAGCCAAAGTGGTTTAAGGTTTCAGAGTGGTAGCCGTGTTAGTCTGTATCAGCAAAAACAATGAGGAGTCCTTGTGGCACCCTAGAGACTAACAAATTTATTTGGGCATAAACTTTGGTGAGCTAGAACCCGAGACCTCACACTTGGTAAGGCAACTCCCATCTCTTCATGTATTTATACTTGCTCCTGTATTTTCCATTCCATGCATCCAATGAAGTGAGTTCTAGCCCACGAAAGCTTATGCCCAATAAATTTGTTAGTCTCTAAGGTGCCACAAGGACTCCTCGTTGTTTTTTTAAAGTGGTTTAAAATATAGTTGAACAGACTGCTTTCCAAGCCTTTTCCTTGCTACCACTAACTCACATTGCTTTTTTAAGGGTGTTGCTTATATGTTTTCTCTTGAGTAACCATAGAGCTTAATTAGGTGTTAACCTTCAGGCACTGAAGGGGTTAAGCAGTAAGATTCTGTTGTCAATAATTTAGGCAAGCAGACATTCTGAATTAGATTGGCGAAGATGATAAGGACTGGAGAAATGTACTATCAAGCCAAGATTGTACTGGTATCTTCTTTACATATGTACGAAAGTGTTATTGTTTTAGTAGCAAGACTAAGATAAAAAAGGATTAAAAAACAATTTTGGGTCAGTTCTTGTCTCTGTATATTTTATGAAAGTGCTTTCCCCTTTCATTATGATTCAGACATTTGAAGTTGGGTTATAATAGTCAGCTAAGATTACTGACAGGGCCGTTCTGACCCAAACTGCTACCTGAACCTGTTAGGGAATAGCAGCTAATACAGTACACTCAAACATGTGTTTGTGTTGGACTTCCTATTGATTACTTGGTTGGTGAGGGAAAAGCAGTTGTCTCTTTAATGGATATATTGATGAAGAACATCTTTATAAAGGAATTTGGAAGCAAGAAGGAATGGTTGAAAGTCTTACTTTGCAGATTGAGTTTGACTGTGTGTGCTACATTTCAACTTCTTAGCCGATAACTCCAGTTTCATGAAGCTCTTTGAATAATTAGTTAATGGTTAATAATTAATATGGATGATCAGGTTAGATATATGGCTGTTTACATTTGCCAAATAAAGTTGCCTGAGAGGGCCTGAGGGTTTTACTTTTTAAAATTGCTTCATTAACAAAGTAAAACAGCCACAAATTCCACAGAAAAAAATATTAATTCCTATTATAGAAAGAAATATCTGAATGTAAACCTATATCTTCAATATTTCCTGTTAAAAAAAATATTTAAGTTAAAAATATGTTAGCCACATGTCTCTCAAAAATAGACCACATCTGTCTAAATCTTTATTTGTCACTCAGGAGTAAAATTATTTTATATTTGGAGAGAGTGGGTTTGTTTGCTTTTTTAAAAAAACATTTTATCACCTTCTGTAAGGAATAATTCGTTCACCATCCCCCTAATTAGAAATGCTTCCCCTAGAGATAAACTGAGACTTTCTAACTGTCATATTAGAAGTGTGTCCCTCTGCAAAACAGAGGAATAAACCCACCTGGAACTGACGTATAGTTTGTTTTTGGTAACATATGCAGTCTTTGAGATTATGGTTGCCCCTCTGTATCTAGATTTCTAAACTATGATGTTTCAGATCCAGAGCTGAGATATTCTTTGTGCATCAGCTAATCTCTCAAAAGTAATAGAGATCCAGAAGGAAAGCCGAATGAAGTGTATTAGTATCTGTTTGACTGCTTTAAATCCTACACAAGAACTAGGCTTACATGATGATATCGGGTACCAATACTGCTTCCTGATAATATTACTAATTAGAGATATGTTGATTCAATAAAAACCTTAATACTGTAATATCATGTGTACAATTTTCTCCTTTTATCTTTATAACTGTACTGTACAGTGATGCTTACATTATCAATATGGATCCATTGTATCATCATTTTTAGGTTTTCTGCTTCTCCATTGTAAAATCTCTAGTTTCCTTCACTCTGGATTAACATTTGATATTAGAAAAAAAAATAATTAAAAAAATAATGTAGATATTCTGGAGATGGAATTCCTGAGGTCTTAGAAAACCTCATCCTGCTATCAGCTGGGTATCTGCAAGTTGGACCAATAAATAAAGATTGTGAGAGACTCAAAAACTTTGGTGAAGCAGGTCAGATAAGTACCTACAATAGACATATGCCATTTGATATTTTGAATTAAGTGAAATGGTCAAACAATTTAATTTAGGGGGAAAGAAAGAATATGTGCAAGATTCATCACAAATGTTGTGTGCACTTTTACCACACAGACGTCCTTGTGATAGAGAGATTCAGTAGAGTGCTGCTCACAAGGTCAGTGATCTGCTAACAAAAATTCTGTACCTGTACTGTGATCTTGACATATCAGAGAGAGACAGATTAATATCAAGTAAAAATATTGGTTACAAAATGCTCGTAAAACTAAATCTATGTGGTAGCTTATTTAGTAACTGTTACACAAATGAAATGAATGTTCGCTGAATCCCTAAAGGAGCATTTAGTCTTTGATATTAATCTTTGTACAATTTAATTTAATTTTCAGTGTACATTTCTAAAGCACCCATTGAGTTTCGGTTGTATACAACACATATAAAGCAAGTTAAAATATAAGTAAAATAAAATATATGGCGATATACCTATCTCAGAACTGGAAGGGACCCTGAAAGGTCATTAAATTAGTTAAATTCAGTGGGACCCAAAGATGACCACCAACAACAGAATTACTTCTGACTTATTACAAAAAAAGTTCGTATTTACCAAACCGAAAATTATCTAATTGCCTTTTTTCCCCTTTCTGGGTTTTCTCTTGATTTCCCTTTTTTTTTTTTTAATATTCATTTTTCATCCTACAAAAGAAAGCAACTAGACAATAAAATGCAATTTGGTTTTATCTAGCACCTCTTTTTCACTAAATATCCCACACCTTTTTACAACATGGTTTGCTAGATACAGGTATAGGTATTGCAATAACACCTTAGGTAAAACATGCAGGTATTACACACTCAATAGTACTATACATTCAGCAGTGAACAACAGAATGCTTGCTCTTTTAGAAAAGTGCAATGAGATCTTCAGCTGGGTAGCCAGTTGTCTTCAGTTGTAGTGGAATGTCTTCAATTTCACATCTTATCAGAATGGCGGGGCTTCTAACAGTATTGTATAAATCAAGTCATTTGCCATGTTTGCAAGACATTGGGCATTTCAAAACAACATTGTTCTAAACAACATAAGTTCATGAGGCAAACAAGAGTGTTGGAGTGGCGCGTGTGTGGAGAAGACAAAAATAACAGGGTGTGTGCAATTTTTAGCCAATCACACATCGCTGCCTGCCCAACCATTACCAATGATCCATCTAGCCCAGTATCCTGTCTTCCAACAGTGTCCAATTCCAGTGCTTCTGAGGAAATGAACAAACAGGAATTGCCTGTTGTCCACTCCCAGCTTCTGGCAAACAGAGGCTAGGAACACTCAGAGCTTGGGATTGCATCCATGACCATCCTGGCTAATAGCTGTTGATAGACCTATTCCTCATGAACTTATCTAATTCTTTTTTGAACCCTGTTATAGTTTTGGCCTTTACAACATTTCCTGGCAAAGAGTTCCACAGGTTGACTGTGCATTGTGTGAAGAAGTACTTCCTTTGGTTTGTTTTAAACCTCCTGCCTGTTAATTTCATTGGGTGACCCCTAATTCTTGTGTTATGTGGAGAAGTAAATAACATTTCCTTATTCACTTTTTCCACACCAGTCAAGATTTTATAGCCCTCTATCATATCCCCTCTTAGTCATCTCCTTTCCATGCTGAAGAGCCCCATTCTTTTTAATCTCTCCTCATACTGAAGCTGTTCCATTCCTGTAATCATTTTTGTTGCCCTTCTCTACCTTTTCCAATTCTAATATATGTTTTTTGAGATGGGGTGACCACATCTGCATGCAGCATTCAAGATGTGGGCATACTATGCATTTATATAGAGTCATTATGATATTTTCTATCTTATCTGTTCCTTTCCTAATGGATCCTAACATTCAGTTAGTTTTTTTAACTGCTGCTGCACATTGAGTGGATGTTTTTAGAGAACTATCCATAATGACTCCAAGATGTCTTTCTTGAATGTTAACAGCTAATTTAGGCCCCATCATTTTGTATGTATAGTTGGAATTATGTTTTCCAATGTGCATTACTTTGCATTTATCAACATTGAAGTTCATTTGACATTATTTTGCCCATTCACCCAGTTTTGTGAGATCTCTTGAGTAATTCTGTGTCATCTGCAAAGTTTGCCACTTCACTGTTTACTCCTTTTTTCAAGATAATTTATGAATATGTTGAACAGCACTGGTTCCAGTACAGAACCCTGGGGGACACCACTATCTACCTATCTCTATTTTGAAAACTGCCATTTATTCTTACCCTTTGTTTCCTGTCTTTTAACCAGTTACTGATCCATGAGAGGATCTTCCATCTTGTCCCATGACTGCTTACTTTGCTTAAGAGCCTTTGGTGAGGGACCTAGTATCTGGGACCCAGGGCATTTAAATATGCAAACCCAATTCTTCAGCTCTCTTCATACTGAGACAGACAGACAGACAGAGAAGAGAATAAAGCAATAGAAAAACAGAATACCTTGTGTCCCCATACTCACTCCCTTAGAGCAATCAAGGAGGCTTATTGTGCACTACTTAATTTTTCAATGACCCACAATAAAGCTCATTAGAATAATCTAACCTTAGTGCCTCAAGGGCAGAGTCACTTTTGCCATGTCAACATATTAACAGATAGCTGCATTCTGTAGGTGTTCTGAGCTGGCTCCAGTCATATGCAGCACCTGATCATCTGAACACCTGCCCCCACACCTTTCCTGTAATTGCCCTGTACAGCTCCTTAGGAAAGCCTATGAGGACTAGGCCTACGCTAAGAATGGTCCATACTGGGGAAACCTTGGCTATTACTAGTCATAATAACATGATTTAAGGCTAAAGCATCAGCTTGAAATGTATAGCCTTCACTACAAATGCCACTGTGACTGTCAATTCAAGTCAAATCATTATTAATTGAGCAGTAGTTTTGGGGTATAGAGGAACTGTGTGTAGAAAGGGATGCACTGAGATATTTAAAACTCCCTCCCCCCTCCTTGGCACTGCTGGAACTTAAGAAAAAAATAGAATATTGGTAAACCAGAATCTCTTACTGGAATACTTTTGTTGGCTGCTGATCCCAGTTTGCAACTCAACAAACTATCTAGTGGGCTTATTATACAAAGGTCCAATTTAATAATTCAGTGGCATGTTGCTAAGATGATGTAGTCAATACACTAGTTGTCCCTCATCTTGGATATTCTTCAGTATATTTTCAGTGTAGCATGAATCTTCAGTTTCTAATTTAAAAACCACCCACAAACTTTTCTCCTTTTTTCCCTTTTAAAGTAAAATCTAAATGTCCAGGTGATTTTGGTGCTATAATGTATGGACTAACTCAAAACAATTATTACTTTTGTATTATGTATCCCTCATTTTTAATCTTCTCATTGGTCTTTGGCTCATTTTGTTTTTTCTCAAGTCATCCATAAAAATTAAATGGATATTGACTACAAGGTGGTAGAATGGAATATACCAAAAAGTTCAAGTAATGGAACTGGAGTGACTTGAGTGGACAAATGCCTGGAAATTCAGCAGCAATATTGCCACCTGCTCCATCTTCCTCTTGATTTTTTAGATGAGTGAGTATGGGTGACTGACCCCTGGGGAGCTCACAGGCTATCTTAGTGGTTAGGATCGGTCATATGTCCCATCTTCATCATCGCCACTCCATCCTATCTCCCTTCAAGTCCTCCAGAGAATGCATGCCTTCTTATAGGGTTAGAAACCTGAGTATTCCCTCAAAGACACGTTTTTTAAAAATATATCTGTATTAAAACAATAATGCAAACAATGAAACATGAAACTTATATAATTTCTGCCAAGCACCCTTGTTAAATAATCTTGCTTTGCTACACCATGGCTAGAGATGGACAAAGAACTGACTTCTTGGTTCTCTGACAGTGTGCGGGGGGTTGAAGTTTGGTTCAACAGGAACCAAAAGCTACATTTTTCAGAATTTTTGGTGAATCAAAAAGTTGACCGATGGATTTTGGGTTGAACAATTTTTTTTTTTTACATGAAACGTTTAGTTTCTGGGCATTATTAACCTCTTTTTAATAAAAGCTAAGGAAATGAAGGGCTAGATTCACAAAGCAGGAGGAGGAAGACAAAGCAATCCCGTTATATCCAATAGCCTAGTGTTTAGGGTACACGTCTGGGATGTAGGAAACTCAGGTTTGAATCCCTTCCCTAGAGCAAGGACTTGAACTCAAATCTTCCCACTCCTTAACTAATGCCTTTAACCACCAGACTATTGGCAATTCTGGGTTGTGTGTCTCTCAGACTGTCCTGTTGAAGCCATTCTACTTTGTATAAAATACTGAATAGTCATTGGGCCAGAGAGAGAGAGTGACTGAGAATGATTCTATAACTATAATGGTTAGGGCACTCACATGGGAAAGTTCAAATCCCTTTGTCAATCAATATGTATATAAAGTGGAACGGCTTCAGCAGGAGAGATTGAGAGATCCATCCCAGAATAGCCTATGGACTGGTTGTCAGGGCACTCTCCTTAGAGTGGGAAAGACCTGGTTTAAAATTCCTGCTTCAGAGCAGGGATTTTAACCTTGGTCTCCCTCCCACATTTCAGGTGAGTACCCAAATAACTGGACTATTGGGTCTAAGAGAACCACCACCTCTTCCTCCTCCTGTTTTGTGAATGGAACCTTAGAACCCTTGTGATTCTAGCTCAAAAAGAAAAGTGTGATAATGGGTGTAAAATTGTATCAATTCAGTGAAAGACTGGCAAATTTTTGCTCTCAGGGTAATGCCCTCTTTGATCCAGCTTGCAGTAGAGTCGTTTTCTACACAAAGATATTTCGTTCACATTTACTGAAAGTACAAGACCAAACTGGAACCCAAATAAGTACAAATCCTTTCCCCGGGGTTAAAAAACTATACAACAGATACCTTTTCAAATGATCTAACAATCACTGATTTTATCTTTCTGATTTCCCCTCCTGTTGGGCCTATGGCAGTGAAGAACAACAGATGGTTATCAGTCAGGAGTAACTAGGGCAACCACAAAACCTGCCCCAATTGCTATGGAGACAGCCATTTGTGCATTTGGTATGCACTATTCGTTACATCAGTAAAGGGGGACAGTAAAATAAGGATGTTGTAAATACCATGCAATTGAAATGGGGATGTTGGATGTGGGGGAGAGGAGGAAGGTTTTAATTTTTTAATTGTTATTTAAGTACAGCTTTATATTGATGTGATGTTTATATAAAATGCAGCTTGCCCCCAAAATAACAAAGCCAGGTCATTTTATATACAGAGAGAGCAAATATTGGTAACTTTAAACTTCATAGTCTGCAGAATATATATATATATATTTTAAACCTAATCTGTTACTTAACAACCTTGGTAACACAGAATGGAACTGAGACTTGATCAGACCTGACCAGTTATGCTATGCAAATGAGCTATTTCTGCATAGTGCTTTGACTGTTGCTGTCTCCAAAACCATACTGTCATAAAAAGATGCAATTCTGGAGTAAGGCTCAAAATGTCAGAGCTGGATTACAGACTGATCACTTTAGCTCTTCCCCCTTATAGACTGCTCCAGCATTTTTACCCCATTCAACCTGTATTTTAATGTTAAAAACAATTTATTTAACCTACACGTTTAAAATATTATCAGAGATTTTAATTGTTTTGTTGCAGTTCTTCAAAGATGAGTAAAATTAA
Source organism: Trachemys scripta elegans (assembly GCF_013100865.1). Taxonomy (NCBI): domain Eukaryota; kingdom Metazoa; phylum Chordata; order Testudines; family Emydidae; genus Trachemys; species Trachemys scripta. The sequence continues at coordinate 29,274,351 of NC_048305.1, read as the reverse complement.
GTGTGAAAAATGAAAATTGATTAAAAATAATGTTTTTAAAATTCCCTCTTCTTTTGTTAATACACCTGTTGATTATTGAAACTGAAAGAATTAAAAATTTATACCTCCAGGCCCCCTCTGGGGAGTTTCTTTATGTATGAAACCCCTCTAAGCTCCCAATCCTTCAATTCTTAGGCATGTGATAAATTTTACTTATGTGTGTTGGGCCAGTTTTCTTCAAATTATTCATGTGCTTAAGCATCTGCAGGATCAGACTCTAGATTTGGACAGCAAATGTAGACTAGTCTGTTTCTGGTTCTTATGAACAATCTAAGTGCTGCACTATCGGAGTGCATACACTGCAGGGGAAATACATCCAAACAGTTGTTTCCTCTAGAATTTTAAGAAAAAGTTCCTATGAACACATCTATCAAAATGAGTATATCTTAATTTTTGGTCTAAATTCCTTGGCAGTGCTCTTTTAAAAAAGGGTACAGTCAAAGCACCTTCCCACTAAATATCCATAAAAAATCTCAGTCTAAAATGCATTAAAATATTTTAATGTGAAAATGAATTTGTTGTTGACATTTCCCATTGATGTGTGAAATATTTTTTCATTAGCTAACACATGACATGATTTTGAGATATTAATCTGTCATGTGGATTTGTATTAGTGTGGAGTTCTCTTAAATGAACAATTATTAGGATGTAAAACTATTCTTCCACTTAAGAAACATGTATGCTAAATAGTAATATAAAATACAGGAAATAAAATGTATTAAATGAAAATAACTGCAAAGTATGCCTAATAGTCCTTGTTAAAACAGATTCATCTTTAAATTTTTAACCAGGCTCCAGACCGGGCATACAAAATGAAGACATTAATTAAACTAGTATTCTGTCTGTTCTTTGACTAGATCATTTGGATTCTACAATGTCCTGACTAATATTTTTACATTTAAAAAATATCTTCCTGTACTACAAATAAACAAAATATAGTAAAACAAAGTGAGAATTTAGCTTGTTGTTTCAACATGCTTAGTGCTTGATGGTCTCTTTCTTTCTGTACATAGGCTTGTTAGTTGCACAAAAGGTAGTTAATTCTGTTGCATTTGGTATCTGATTATAGAACAAAGGAACAGTGATATTTGCAGAATAATTACCAAAATGATCAATTTAGATTTTTGAATATTAAAGAATTTTTAATGGCAAAAGGAAATCAACATTTTGAAATCCTATTCTTTCTTAGAATGAAATTTGAAATTTAACTCTTACCTTATGGTAGATAATATGCAAATCCAAATATATGAGCCAAAGTGTTGCAGCATCATGGGAATTTGGTGCTAAAACTTAGCTCCATCTCTTGGATTAAATAACAGTTCAAATATAAGGATTTAATAGTTATAGGGGTGCAGCATTTTTTCTCAATTTTAACGAAAGATGTTTTATCTTAATTTTGTATTATAAAACGCCAGTTTTAAAGACCAATAATTATCCATCAGTCACATAATTTCTTGGTCAATTATAATTTATATTTTCTATGCTTCTTATTGAAAACACTGAATAGTAAATGGGTGACATGAAATTATACTATACATAACACCATATTATTATACATATACATGGTGTATCTTAGGTATAGTTAATCCTGCCTCAATACAGAGGGTTAGACTAGTTGTCCCCTTCTTGCCCTATAGTTCTATGATTTTTTTTATATCTGCAAGAGCAGATTTATTTTAAAAAGAAATATTTCATTTCTTCAGTCAACAATTTACAAACTTCAAGTGTTCCTGTCTCAAACGTTACCTTTATCTTAAGTAGCTAATACATCTTTTTCCTTGATATCCAATTTTATTCTTTTTTTTCTGACTTCTTTTGTTATATATCTGTAGCTGTTGTTATTGTCTAGTAGGAGCTAATTGCCTGTCATAGAAGTTTCAGTTCCCTGAAGCCTCTTGGGTGAAGTCAGAGCAGCTATTTAATCACACATATGTTGCAGGGTTTCCCATGTTTGCTGACGTCAAAGCAAGAGACACTTCTGACAAAAGCCATGGACCCAAGTCCAGGCTCTAATGTATGAAATTATTCATGAGGGGTTTACCATTTAAACCTACACAAATACTTTAATTCCTGTTAATGTTAGGGATCCATCTTAACCTGACAGAAGCCCAGAGGTTCAAAATTAAATCTGGCACTCCTTCCTCGATATCCCCCCACCCCACCACCACCTTTGTTTCTAGTTATCACAGTCTACATGATGCATATTGTAAGTCTGCCTGCTGTTCAGAGGCTCCAGTAATACCCCAGGAGCGACTGCCTGAGCAGAAAGATGCAGTTTGTTTCCTCTGTTATTTTCTTTTGTAGTTCAAATTGTTAATTTTATCCAAACACATTCCTTATTATTGATCATAAGAATACATTGTATCTGTCCGTCTGTGTGGAAGAAAGACAGGAGATCATGGATGTCGTTTAATTAACTGCAACTTTATTCACTTATAATATCCAGGGGTACAAGACAACATATTGTACAGCTCAGGAAAAAGGGGGTCAGCTTCCCACTGACAAGAGGTAGGAGCCCCAAACCCTCTTCCTTAACCCCTTCAAGGGGGACAGGAAAAGGAGGGGGTTGGCTCCCTGCTGATGAGATGTAGGAGCCCCAACCCCCCCCTTACTTAACTTCCTTAAGGAATGCTTTCCTCTAAATCCTTTCCCAATCCATTTTGTCCAGTAACTGTATCCCTTCTATACCAAGTACGTGCACTGAAAATCCACCACAGGTTTTATGTAGTAAATTGTGACAGTATAACCTAATCCCCTTACTCCACCCCACAAGGTCGCAGAATAGCTGTGGGGCAGGTGAGAAAAATGAGCTGGCTTCGGCCAATCCGGGGGTAAGGGAAAAATTCCTTCTCAGCCCTGTAAAGAATAGGGCAATTAGCATAATTCCCACAGTGGGTCAAAAGAGAACCCATTTGCCAAGTACATGTGTGGGTAGCCCAGTCCTGGTAAAGAGGTTGCTTGGGACATAAATACCCTCCTACTCTTCTAGTCAGCATGAAGGACAATGCAGTGACCTTATCCTAACCTGGCCCCATCTGCTTCCTGCCCTTCCCGTGCATCCCTATGAACTTTCCCATTTCTCCCTACTTGCTATAAGGGAACTCTACAGGGGTAAACCCTCTTTTCTTCCAGCCAGCTATAAAAAGATCCATTTTCATAAAGGTTGCAGTGGGCACATTTTATAGTGCCTTTCATAAGAGGCAATCCAACCACTTTTCAAGTGTTAGGTAAGCCTCAATGCATCCCCATGTGGTCAGTGTTGTATTCATTTCATAGGTGGGGAGAAAGTCAGGTAAAGAGCGACTTTCCAAAGATAACACATCATCTGAGTGGCAGAAGAATACCAGAACCCAGGACTGATGTCCTCCTGTCCTCTGCTCTAATCATCAGAGATGCAGCCTTCCTTAGTTATATTATTTTGGTAATAGCGAGCAGAAAAATCTCTTCAACAAATGTCTGAAAACTGACACACAAAACTGTCTCATAAAACGGATGCCATTTTTTAAACTTACCTGAAAGATAGTAATAGCTGACAAATGAATATGTAGTTCTTTTATGTGCATGTTTGAACACTACATTCAGAGCTAAGTGATAAGTGGAGACAGTTGTGGTACAATGTGTACCTCAGGGAAATGTAGTCCTGCGTCCTCTATTTTTTTCTCTGACTCTTCAGTTTTTCCGTGTATGCTGTAGCTTTTCTCAGATCCTGATTTTTTTTCTTTAAAAGCACAAGTTGTCCATTTTGAGTATCACAGCATATGATTTGTTTCCCCAATCTTGCAAACAAGCACACGATTAAATTTAAGATGATGATTAATCCCATTGTCTTCAGAGTGATAATTTGCATGCTTAAAATTAAACCCATGCATAAGTGTTTGCAGAAATGGGGCCTTAATCATTTACAGAACTAAGACTAAAACTCAGGTGACACTGGCCCCCTGTTGCGTTCCCTAAATGCTTAACCTGGCTGTCTTTCAGACATCTTGCTCCTATAGCTTGTTTGTTAGGAAGCTGAAATTAGTCCTAAAAGGCAGGTGTAACTAATGCAAAATGAGATCCATCTAGAAAGCTTAATAATTTGGGGCCCAATCCTATGAATATACTAGCTCTGCAAAGCATGTAGTGCTTACCTTATTGCTGTGAATGGTCCCGTTGATTAATAGACCCCCTCAGGCATTAAGCTTGGTAGTTACTGTTGGCAGTATTGGGCCCACAGAGAGCTATATATGATTTATTAAATACATTTTACCATAAAATCCAAGCAACAGAACAGCATTCTTAAAAAAAAAAAATACGCTCTTTTCGTAGACTTATATGACTGACAGAAGGCTTTCTGATGTTGAATACATATATTAATCACTCTGGGCTTATTTACTTAGATCTTAGCATATTTGGCAGTAAAGTAGATAACATCCCGTACCTCAAATTAAAACTAGACAACACAACCTAATGAGTTTGAAAAGAAAGAAATAGGTGGTACCTGTGTTCACCTAATCGCTGGCTCTTGCTTTTTCTTTAACATGATTTTTCTTTAACATCAAATGCAAAGCACATGTGAATTAGATGAATAATGTACCTGAGGAAGCAAGTTGCAATATAAAGTTCTTAAACACACACACAAGAGATATCATGTGTTTTACTCCATTTTTAATGCTTGTTACAGCAATCCTGACACCTAAATTATCACTTAGACACCGTTCTAGTAAAGTGACAAATGTTAACATTTCAGAAACCACCAGTAAATAAAGATCCAAAAAGTAGCCCCTTAGCAACTCCTTCCTTCTACCCCCAAAAGATGCAGAAGTGTGTGTGTGTGTGTGTGAGAGAGAGAGAGAGAGATCCCCTTTAGATTATGTTACATCTTTTGTTTCAGCATAGGGATGCTGCTCAAAAATTTGCCAAATTCAGCATGTTTGGTTAAGGTATGAGAACTATGAGAAACTTAAACTGGGTTTATGCTTGTAAGCTGTTTGGTAGCCAAGATAAACAGTATGATATTTCTTACACTTTGAATCATAAAAAGCTTGGCGTTTACTGAGCCTGGTCCATTACGATAGGACCACATCAGCTTGGGTAAATGACACTTGGGGTTTAGATATATACATACTCAACATAATGTATATCAGTAGGCTCAATTTGTACCTATATGGTGGTTCATGAAGAAGTTCCAAATGAATGCTACAGTCATTTAAAACTTTAAATTAACACATGCTTTCTACCTAAAAAGATGCTAACTATCTTTTATTGTATTATAGTTATTATTGTGTCTAGTTGATGGTCTATTTCTACTTTCACTGAAAGGTTGCTGGGGCAATGCATGGTTTCTTAAATGTCTGTACAGTGCAGAGCACAGAGGATGATGATTTTTCTACCACACCACATGATCATATCTGTACTGGTGCAAGTGTGTATATGTACACTGTGTATACAATAGTTATAATAATTTTGTTTAATATTCAGTTGCACCTATAACCCCCAAAAGATCATAGCACCGTTGTGCTAGATACTATACAGACATGCAGAACAGACAGTCCCGCCAACCTTGTAGTCTAGACAAAGGACCACATAGAACAAGGGGTGTATATTCACATCTTTTGCAATGTCTGTATTGTATTTAAATGTATGTATAGCTTATACAGTATCATATAATACAGATTTTTTTTTACAGAGTGTAATGTAAATTATCAGATACATAGGGACTAAAATCCTTAAATTGTACATTTTGATTCAAGCACTGGGAGCATAAAAAAATAATTTTCTAGTTGAAATGCACACGTATACATATGTACCCATATGTTCCCAAATACTGTAAAATATATTTAAACATGCATATCTGGGTAAAATAAATGTGAAAAATCAATCTTAGGTGTATTAAATTACACTTGTTTCATAGCAAAGTACTACATTATTAAGACTGTAATTGTGGGGGGGGGGGTGCGTGCACACAATTTCTTGAATATTTTCTATCAATGGATTTCTCTCACTGATACAGTTAGGCACAACCTGTATTTAGTGAAAAATCTTTCAATAGAATGGCCAACCAGATGGGACCAGTAACAATAGAGAGAAGCCTCAAACACCACAGACATTTGGTGCTTAGAATAATAAAAAGACTATAAAATTAGATTAGTTGAGTCTAATTTGGAATTGGTATATTCCCCACGCACTCTTGCAGCTCTTGGGCAGATAAAGCCTTGAGATTTAGTACTTTCAAGACAGAGGACTGCAACTTCCAGTAAAAGAAAAAAAGGCATTCTGGGAGGTCGCAGAGGGCAGTGCAGTGACCTCCAATGATTTACAGGCCTTTAGCTTAATGAAATTGTTTCAGTGACATGACGGTAAAAGCTCATAATGGATTGGATGCCCTAATGTAATGAAATTACTCCCTTCTGCCTTAAAAAAAAAAAGAAAGAAAGAAAAAAAAGCGCAATTAATATTTACTGAGACCTGACAGGCTTCAGTGTGCTGTATTGTGCAGTTCTTTCAGACAGTCAGTGAGAAGAGACAGAGCAGCGTGGCAGGCTATGAGCAAGCCTCCTCCTGGGGGACGAGCAAAGACTGCAAGGGGGTGGAGGGACACCTCAGTGACAGGAAAGATTGGAACCCGGTGTTTTAAGGCAGCTTAGTTACCCAGCAAACCTTCATACTTTCCCTTCCTTCCTGCAGGCAACTGGACAACAACCAGATCAGCTGCATTGAAGATGGAGCCTTCAGAGCCCTGCGTGACTTGGAGATTCTGTGAGTTGACTTTGTGATTTCTTTTGTATGTCTGTGTGTTTGTCTCTCTCCATGCTGCAGTGCTGATTAAATGTAGAGGGTGGGGGTTTTTTTGGTCTCCTTACCCTGGCCAAAGTGTTATAACCAGCGAAGTGAAATGTCTCACCTCCCCCAGATGGGGATTACTGCTAATTAAACTACAAAAGAGGACTTCTGTGCTGATGCTCCTGAGGAGCATAGAAATTGCCATATTTGTTACTGTGTGAAACAGATGGGGTTCAATAACATCCAGAGCCCATGTAATGTACAGTATGTACAGCCAGAAACCTATTCATATATGTGGAATGTGGAGTAGAGGATGCGTAACAGGTTTGGAGAGAAGAATATTTAGAGGTATCTCACAATTGATCTACACAGAAAGGATGTGTAAAATAAAATAAAAAGGTGGAAGGGGGGTTGTAGGGGACTTTGACATGTTTGCTCACAACATTAGCTTATGGGGAAGGTCCCAGTTGGAGAACCAGAATCATGCCAAGGTTTGTTCTTTTAAAGCTGCAGCACAGCAATACCACAGTCTTTAATGTTTTCCCAATCTTTGGTAAAAGTGCATCCTTTGAATGGTTTTAGTGAAATAGCGGAATGACAATAAGCGGAATACTACTACCTTTTCAATTGGATTCAACAATGAAGCCTGATTTTGAGCTACAAACTTACAAACTATGTTTATGCGGCTTCAATTTTTTTTGTAAAATCAGATATTACATAGAGTTAAGTATCTAGGCATAGAATAATTTGACTATTGCTAACATAGTTACTTTATCTGAGCAATGACGCATTTTCTAGCGTACTGCTTAACTAAACAAACGGGGACAAAGGCTTTCCTGTGGTTGGAAAATTAATTCTTCCAAACTAAAAGCATTAACACTTCTGAAGATGTGTAACCCTTTGGTGGAAAAGAAAAGAAAAACAAACAAACAAAAAAAGAAAACCAAACCCTTTAGTACCTGAAGTGGCGGTAAGAGTGGTCCAGTGCACTAACTGTATGCAGTGAATTACAGCAGAGAAGGCCCCATCCAGCCTACCAGAAAAGGTTTTGCTTAGCTAGATGACAGCAAACAGTGGAATATTGGCTGGTTAAACTGTGCACATGCCTACTGCAGGCAAATTAAACTGGAGATGAATCAACATAGAGCCTTTTGAATTATGAGGACAGGCACACAAAAGGACAGTACACGGAGAGCCTATAATAATAACCAAACTCCTCACAATTCAAGTGTGAAGATTGAATAGGGGGTTCTTGCCCTATCCCGCTCACTCTGAAACCAATGGGAGTCTTGCCATCAACTTGAGTAGAAGCAGGATGAGACTCTAAATGACCTAAGGCTAGTTTCCATGGTTGTTTGTCTAGGATAGTCATTTTAGATACTTATTGTCTTTGTCTATCAAGTTTTGAAGCCATGATGTATAATAAACATGCTGTGATTGACCTAATACTGTTTATCTCTTGTGTTGAGCTCACATTAGGTATTTGAAGGATCTCCTATCTGGAAACTTGTTTTGTGAAGAATACAGTTAGAAAGACAGAACCTTTCTTTTGAATTAATAGCATTTGTTAGAAAAGGTAATGACATCCCACAATTACATTTTCCTTCCCTGCCAGATTGAAAGGATTATTGTGATTTTTTTTAAAGTCATCACTAGCTACCATAAGCATGATCCAATTTTACACAATGAATAAGTTCAATTCTAATATTTTTTCCGATGGCATATGTTTTCTTTATCCAAGGATGATGCATCAGACATCCGCTGACACTAAATTGTGCTATTACTTTCAACAAAGTATGTTGACTAGCAAATTACATGATATTTGTACTATAATATTCTAATAACTGTAGGCTCTGAGATAGTTTTTAACAACATATTTCTCTTCCCCGTTGTTATCAGAGCCGATCAAATGTTGAATTAGTTTATCTACCTGTCTGTCTGTAATGGCCTGATTCTAAACCATCCCCAAATCAATATAATTGTTGAGGTGGAGAATCTGTTCTAACCTGCTCTGTGTTTAGAATTGACCAATAGCAATTATTCTTTGCAGTTTTAATTTTCAACATAGGCATGCTTTTATGGGAGAAATCAGTCTTAATTCTATGAGATGAGAAAATAGATTGGCGCCAACTAATTCTTAAGATATCTTTCTTACAGGCACAAAATCCTCAGTATTATGTTGCCTTCCCAGTTTAAAATTTTTATT